>NW_006436811.1:2179021-2184765 GCF_000325575.1 Pteropus alecto | reverse complement strand
TCCACAGATGTCCCCATGGGTGTCCACAATGACTGAACGACTATTGGGAAAAGAAGCTGATTTAATTAATTTCAAGAGTGTTACGTTAGCACAATTAAAAGTAGTTCATCACTATATAAGTCACCATGAGGAATAAAGAAGAAAACCAGAGTCTGCCTTTGAAGAAGCTAGAGATTTCCTAGGGACAGTTTATAGTTCCAGGAACTTGCAAAAAGGAAATATTAGAGAACTATATGACATAGACTATCATTATGCTGAAAATGCATCTGACAGCCAGCAGGAAGAGTAGCTCTCTAGGTCAACTGACTTTGTTGAGGACAGTTTTATGTAGGAAGTTAAACTTGAGATTTTCTTTGAAAAGTCTAGAGTCAGATTTTTTTTTTTAGAAGGTAGGATTTTAGATGGACAGACATTAAAGGAAAGAAAATTTTAAATTTTAGCTTAGATATCACCTCCTTCTTTTCCAGACTGAGTTAAAAGCCTTTTCAAACTCTCCCATCACACATCTATCTGTAGGATACACTGCCACATAATTAGGTAATTTCTGCCTTCCAACTTGACCAGGAGCATCCTGAGGACAGAACAATGTTTCAGTCTGTGTTTTCAATAGCTAGCACAGTGCCAGGCTAAATATTACTTTCCAAGTTTCTAATATTTAGCACAGTGCCCGGATTCCTTAAATGTGGGCTCCTCAGCTGGCTGAATAGACAGATGAACAGGATGGATGGGTGGGTGGGTGGATGGATGGATGGATGGATGGATGGATGGATGGATGGATGGATGGATGGATGGATGGATGAATGGATGAATGGATGGACAGACGGATGGACGGACAGACAAACGGATGGGTGGCTGGACAGATGGATGGACAGAGAGACGGATATATTCTAACCGAAAAGACTGGCTTCATCAAAATCATATAAGAAGGGATAGCTAGGGAGTAGTAATAATTGTGAGGGAAATGTCCTGTCTGAAACAATGTATGTTTAAGTAAAGTAATTTGCGTAGGCAAGTTAAAATCAATTTATGAAGCTTCTTAGAGGCCACCGATATGACTCTGAACCTAACCTAAGAAGCTTTGGAAAAATCACTGAGAACTCGTAGTCAGGAGAACTGTATCATGGAAGTAGTCATTCAGATGGACTGAGAAGGCGAGAGACCAGTAGGCTACTGCAGTAATCAGGGTATAGAACAGTGAAGTCATGGACCAAAGGAGTGACAGTGAGAAGGTAGCAGTTCAGGCAAGGCCTAACACACTCAAAAGAAATCTCCAAGAAATGCACAGACATTATAAACAGGGATGAAAAAAAAAAGAGGACAGTCATAAATTTATCTAAAATTTTGAGTTTAGGCTATTGGGAACATTCTAAAATATTGACAGAATTAAAAATTTGGCAGAAGATGGTTTGCTTGAAGGAGATGAGTAATAAGCTGTGCTTTGGACCTATGGAGCATAATATATAATGTATTTTAAATAATATAATTTAATAGCAGTGACAAAGGCCAGTTATGGGCTCCAATAATTAGAATAATTCGGATGCCCCTTCCCCCATTCCAGAAAGCATTCTTCTCTCCCAGTGCCCCTGCATGCTGCTCTTTGCAGTCTTGTTGTCAGCTATAATATCAAGTGATTTTCTTTTGGATATTAGCTGATAGAATTGTTATCTATCACAGTGATATGTCCACATCCTTCAGAGGATTATTGAACACACAAGAGTCATCAGGCCTCAAAAGAATATTTTAGAATTTAGGGGCCCATGACAGGCAAGGCCCTTCCTAAAGCTTAAAAGAATAAATAAATAAATAAACAAACAAAAGTGCTGAAGGATATGTTGTCAGCATTAGCAATGTTATTGCAAAAAATTGTTATTGTCATTTTTATCTCTGAACTCTAATAGTATATAGATTCATTCTAAGTTCTTAAATAGCCTAGTAAAAAGACAATACCACATGATAATTCTTTTTGTGCTGCATAGGCCTATCATTGGAAATATAATTTTTTGAGTGAATTTGAACACCCATTACTTTTCTATGTTATCGACAGTTTTGGCTTTGGCTGAAAGTTACATAAAATGTAGACTACTATTCGATGATATCAGCAGTGTCACAACTCTGCTCAAAAACATTGTTGGTCACACTTGCATTATTCCCATATGCTCTTATATGTTCAAATGCTTGCTTATTCTGTCCTCTCTATTACTCCCCTATGTCTTTCAATTGAAATTTTAGAGATCTTTCTGTATCTTTCTAAATGCCCAATCTCGTTTGAAAGCCTTTGCAGAGTTCACCAGCCAATAGAAAGTTCTTTCCCTCCTTTGACTCATCATTGCTCATTAGTCATAGTTCTAGAAAATATCCTATCATTTATTACCATTGTTTAATCACTTGTTTTCTCATGTTCATAAGAATGAAAGGTTCTTGAAGGCAAAAACTCTTTCTCACTGATCTCTAAATCTTACAGCATATTGTATAATAGCATATATAGTAGGCATTCATTAAATATGTTTTGTTAAATTGTCACAAAATGGCAATTAATTAGTTTATGGTAGTATTAACTAGTTTTACACAATCTGGATTTTGTACAATTTTGAAATATGAATAAAATCAACTGATGGCTACTGAAATTTTTTTGGATCAAACTTGATTGTCTATATTTTTCATTGTTTTGTTATTCTTTGAAGAAATGAATTTATTTGAAGTGGGCAATTGGAAATATTAATGGCTAAATCACTACCTCCTTTATATTTTATGATAGCAATTTCTGAAGCAATATTCCTTTCTATTGTATAGAGGAGGCAAGTTTCATAAAGCATAGTTGAATGAATATTCAACCTTTTAATGTTTTAGAAGTCAAAAATGTCACTTATGTACAATTAATATAATTAATACTTATAAAAAAATGTTTTCTAACCCTTAAAAAGAATCATATATGGATGCATGATGATCATATTTGTTAAAGCAATAGTTTAAGCAGTGTGCCTACACGAATATAAAATTGGGGTGTATGAGTTTGATAAAACTTTAGAAAAGCAATATGCATAAACACATGTTTTGATTATTTCATTCATTTGGAAAACCTTGCCAAATGGGTCTTGTATGTATGTATGTGCGTAAGTATGTACGTGTTTAATTTCTATTTAACCTACACTTTATCTATAAGATATAACTTTCTTAACAATCATGTGAGGTGTCCATGGCAGTATTACAGTCTCTGTGATAACTCTAACACACTAGAAGATGACAAGCTCGTAGTTCTTAAGCTAAGAGTGGCAGAATGAATATATATATTCACTCTAAACTAAATACACCAGAAGAAACAGGATGGAAGAAGGCAGACAGGAAAACATAGTAATAAAAAATAAAAGAAATATGAAATAATCACTTTAGAGTTATGTCTTGTCATTGCATGGCAAATTAAAGCATGAAATGGTATTCCATTTTACTCTTGTTAATTTTACTGTTTGTCTGAATTATTCTGAAAGTTCTTTCTTGGTTACATGTTCAAATATTAGTGGCTAATTGGATGTTTAATATTAAAGTACCTTAAGATATAGACATTTTTTGGTTTCAGTCAGTTTTTTTATAGAAGATTATATAATCTCTCTAGGAGGAATAGATGATTTTATCCCTTGTTTCTTGTTCAGCTACATTAAGAGAACTGTCTGGACTATTAAATTTCTTTATATCAAAGGCTTCTCACCTCAGCTGGGGGCTGAAGGGTTGATTGAAACTAAGAAAGAATTGGACAGCTAAAAAGGACCAAAAGCAGTAAAACGTGGCTGATAAGGTTCCATGATAGATATATTTTCAGCTAGAATTATTTCATGTTTCAAAGAAGATCTTGTAGCATAACTTAATTTCCTAAAACAAATCTAACTTGATTGTATGACTGAAAAAATTATTTGAAATTCAAAAATAATAGTTAACAGATGTTTTAGTTCTTTCTGTTATAAATTAATACATTTTCCACTCAGCTATATTTCCAAGTATTTCCTTTTGTTAATATGGTAATTTTAACATGTGGTCCACTTTATCTTTGTTAGCCCACAATTAAATCTCTGATCCAGTTTCTTTGATGTCATATTATCAAAACTCATGGCCTTTTATACATATCACCAGGATAGGTCAGTACATGAAATTTCAAAGATTTTCTTTTTACACCAAGATTTTTAACCTATCCTCATGACTCAGTCTTGTTAATCCTAGGATTAACTTAGCTGTACAATTCTACGGATCTTTTCTTTAAAATGTTGCAAAGTCTTTTTGCCGTGTACCGAGAAGAACGATCACAAGACTCCAGTTAAGGCTTGACCCTAACAATGTGAAATGCAGTATTCACTCAGTCTGTCTCATGCCTACACGTAAACTGTACATGCTCATTCATTGCACACAATGTATGGCTATGTCTGTGTGTATGCAATTGGAGTTCCGTGGGTATGAGCCATCACGAATATGCTTCTGCTGCCTCTTTCCACAGAACAATGTGAATTTCTGGCATTACATAATACATAAATACTACACAAAACAGACTTTCACATCTCAACTCCACCATTTTCTTGGACTAGAATTTGTGTCTATCTTGGCCTGAAAAATTCTTTCTAAAGTGCAAATAACTAAATTTCCCACTAGCTTTGTATTTTCTTTTTTTACTGGCTAATAAGAGAAAAGAAAGAAACCTATTCAGCCAAATATTACCCAATTAGGACCTAATTACAGCGTGATAACTAAATGATTAAGACATAAATGACTATGGTGAGGTTTGTATAATGAGAAAGAGGTAGGATTTTTGTAGTTCTCTAAACTGATAGAAATGACTCAGAATGACACTATGTATTTTTTCAGTACTCAAAAATATGTTGAGCTGAATTAGCAACTTGGTAGAGCTAAATGCAAGATCACGATGTAACCATGTTTTACTTTGTCCTTGCAACATTAAATTTAATTTGTTAAATACTTTGCAAATTATAAGACAACTGTCAGTCATTTTATTTTAATTATTATTTTTTCAAATAATTCTAAAAATAGATTAGCTTTATCCCAGATAACAATGCTTTCTGGTTTTTTTGTTTTTGTTTTTGTTTTTGTTTTTTTTTAATTAAATTTTGTAACCCTTAAATATCTGGCATTTGTAAAGAACTATAATAAGTGTCAAATAGATAAAAAGGAATTCAGTACTTATCACCTCATAGAGATTTAATTGGACATAAGCTATTAAAACATTAAGTTAAAAGGAATGTAAAATTATTATTATCTTTTTCACAAAAAGAAAAAAAATCAGTCATTTTTTTGGGAGAAGCTGCATTAGTATGGGCACATTCTTCTGACATAGACTCATAATATGTGGTAATTATTCCCAGTTATATTTCTTAAAGCATTAGCAGTGAACACAGTGCAATTTATAAGCCTAATATTAGATTCAAGTCTCCGAGGCTATTAGTTATGTTAACTCTGAATATACATGTTCAAGCAGAGTTGTGTTGAAAATGTCATAAAATGAAGGCTCAATTCATAAAGGAAATCTATATTGCAACTTCAAAACGATATTAGAGCATATTCAACAATTTTTATGTGCTAAGAAAAATAACACTTGTTAAATTTATTAAATATTTATAATTGTAAATAAATAATGAATATGAATTTTATATCCCTATTTTGTGTTAAAAATTTTGCAATCAGAGTAAAGATAACCTTATTTAATTGATTGCATGATCATTGTTTTGTCCATAAACTTTTGAATAAATGTT
>NW_006436811.1:2163946-2179008 GCF_000325575.1 Pteropus alecto | reverse complement strand
AAGGTTAATTTTGTAATTTTAGAACCCAAAGCCCTAGTTATATTTTACGGACTCTTTTTTTCTTTCTCCCCACTTATCTATTTATAGGATATGTTTTGATTTATAAATGCATTTTATCAGTTCATTTTTAATAATGACATGTCAGAAAGTTAGAATAAAAATTAAAGAATTCCGTTCTCTAGCGTCCACAGTTTTTCTAGATAAAAAGGGTTTAACTTTTAACTGATTCTACAATTCTAAGATTTCTGAATACTATAGAAAACATGAGTATATTTTCATTTAGTGTAAACATATTGTTTCTTGATCTTCAATCATTGTCCAAGGGAATTAAAATAAAATTTGCATGCACCGCTTCATCTTAAGTATGGAATGTGCTTTAACCTACAGAACGGAAAATTATTAACATTCTTTATATTTAGCATGGATCTTTTAATACTCCTTATAAGTCTTTGTAAGATCTTTTCATAATTCTAGTTTCTTCTAAATTCCCTAATTTCGGTGACTCTTTTTCTACCTCTCATTCAGAAATTCCAATAAAACTTATTTTTGAATCACTATACATTGGAATAAACTTACAAATCCATAGTGCTTGTTTTATATCATAATTTCCATCTGTCTTCTTTTCTTTTTTTTTAATTTCCAAGTGTGGATTTTGCCTTTAATATAAGGATTAAGTGCTGAGCTGGCAAGCTTATTAAATGTTGACTACTCTTTTTTCAAGGGTTACCAGCTGGTCGCTGGAATAAAATTCTGCTATGGACTTCCTGTTTCAAAAATCAAAAAAGATGTAGTTGTTTTCACCTGCAACAAACAGAGAAATACATACTTACATAATCCATAAACACATGAATGCACACACACAGGAACTCTGAACATTTCTCTTCTAATATCTATTAGTTTTGAGTGTTATAATTCTTTCTAATATGCGAATATTTTTTTAATTTAATGTCTCTAAGATTACAAATTATTTTCTTATTAGCACAGCAAACTTTCAGTAAAATTCTCATTATAGGTATACCACCTTTGTCTCCAGTTATTATAAAAATCTTTTTCAAAATATCTTCTCTCTAATGCAAAACATTCTTGGCAGGAAAAAAAAAGTCTTATTAGGAGAAAGCAAAATAACATCTTTCCTTGTGGAAGCTAACAGTTAAAACTCATAACTTTATTTCCTGTGCCTCTGAGCTACACTACATAGAAGTCAGTCCTAGTAAGTTATAATTAGACATGTAGGATAATTCTAATGATGTCTTACAACTGATGAAATCAGTCTCAGCCCTGTCTACCACCTGATTACCATGGAAACCATTGCTGGCCAGCCGAGTAATTCTGATCAAAAGGAATTATTATTAATCCTCCTAGTATATGTTGGATAGGGATTTGCACAGCTTTTGTTAAAGTTTCTTGTGAAGGCTGAAAGGTCCAGTAAGAGTAAATATTAATTCTTAATGTGTTGGAGTACAAAAATGGCTTAGTCTCTGTGGGGCACAACTGGCTCTCCATAAATCAGATATTAACAGATTATAGGATCAGCCTTGCACTACTTAGAGATTAGAGATAAACAGGTGAATTTGTAGAGGAGGAAAATAATTTATAAAGCTGACTTAACCAAGTCATTGCTTTGTCAAATAGAAATTTAAAGAAGAATGTGCAAGAAATATGTAATTTGTTAAGCAACTCTTGTGATAATTTCCAAGCAATTGAATGACAACATTGGACAATTATTTTCTTCTTTTGCATATGCATGGGTATGACATGTGTAGGATAATGACCAAATATCTATGATGGCATAGTGTTGCTTAAGGCTCTTTTCTACATATCTTTATCTAGACTATTTGCCACACTATATTGTGCCCTTAAAACATTATTAATAGAGTATATCTCATGTTAAGTGTTCTCAACCCATTAAACATGCAAACCTCCAAAAAATAAAATAAAATTCAAAAATTGTGATAATAAATGCTGCCAAGAACTAAAGGCAAGCTCTTAATTAAAATAATCATCATGCAAACTCATATCATGTAATATTGTGACAAAATCTTATGTGTTTTCCAAACTTTCAGTTTATATTCCAAAACTAAAAAAACACATGAAAATCCACACCATTAATTATATAAGCATTCTATCACTATTAATCATTAACATTTTTAAACTTCCTTGTCTTTCTAGTTTGTTGATATTATGAGAATGTAGAAGTTCAAGATTAACAGCAACATAGGAACTGATTCATTCAGATCAAAAGTAACATAAAACCTTGAAAAATGCCACACTTTTTAAAAAAGATTATGCCAGAATTAAAAAGCTACACTCTCTTTGACAAATTAAAATCCATTATCAATGCCAACTAAAAAATGTTTCAGTCAGTTGGCCAAGGAGTGAATGAGTTTGTTTTAAAGTTCTCATTGAGTGTATGACTTTGTCTTAAATCTGTTTATCTTATGAAAGCTAAGATAAAATCGAGCCAATATTTTCTGAGTTATTTCTTGGTCACTCTGAACTTCCTTGTTACTTAATATATTTCTTAACTGTTTTAGTTTTCTGATGTGTGTAGTTAGCCTATTGCTTTGCTCTTGTTTTGGCATTCAGAAAAAGTCAGAGGGTTGAATTGGAACTTGTGCCATGTATTTTTGGCTTGCCCTGATGAAATGTGTTAATTTCTGCAGCTGTGTAAACTGAAAAAGGAAATATCATGTAGATATGCCTGGAATTAGAAATTAACATTTACACATTTTCTAACTTAATAAAGTTAATCATGAAGGTGAATTATGTATATGTAATATGTATTTTTTTTATCAGTGGTTAATTCTTATAAACCTGAGGTACTATTATGATGACCAAACAGATTCCACTATGTAATATGGGAGTCCAGTTTTAAAACAAAATTAATTATTTATTACTAAATTAATATTTTACATTAATATTTCTAAAGCTCATGCCAAAGTTATTTAGATCAGGTAAGACTAAAAAAAATAAAATAAAAATGATTTTACTTTTTAGTCGGTGAGAATATTTCTTAAGAGTCAGGAATCTAAATTTTATTCATTTAAATAATTAAAGTATTTTATATATATTAATAATTCTTCTTTGAAAAAAATCATCCATTTGTTTATCATCATAGATTTATTCCATCACATCCTTTTTCAATGAAAATAATGCTAGTCCATGACCTGATGAATAAAGGGAAAAAATATGTACATTTCTCCAACTAATTAATTAAAAATCTGACATAACAGTAACCCTTGATTGGAAACCTCTGTGTTTTTATGTAAAAGAGGAAGAATATGTATTTTCTCTCTGAAAGAATAGAGTATGCTTTTTTATCCCCACTTTTTCTCCCATCCTTCTTTGAGAGTACATTTATGCACTCTTGATATTCTCCAGGGACCTTTAAGGTGGTCTCTGACCTTTTATTTATTTATTTTTTCATGCAGCTATTGCAAGGTACTCAAAGGAGAGTCAAAACCAATTACTTTATGTCAGATCCAGGACTGATACAGCCTCCCCGATCTCTTTATGTAATTGGAACACATAACATGTAAACTTATGATCTAGCTACAACCAGATAAAGCCATCCAACGTTCATTTTAGATTAAGAACTAGATTATTCTTAATATTCTTATTATTCTGGAGCAATGGGATTCAAAATTGCTATTTGCATATAGAACCTGGTGACTAGGTCTAATCTTAGTGTATATATAGAAATGGTTTTAAGATTTACAGTGTAGAATGTAGAAACTCCTTAGTAGAAAAGAAATGTAGAACTGAGAAGTCATAAAACATGCACTTCTCCAGTCTATTTTTCAGATATTAGTAGTGTTTTTTTTTATTCTCCAACAATTTTTCTTTCTTAATTTCTTAAAAAAGCAAAAAAAAAAAGCCCTAATAAATTTAATAAAAAGTATTAAAATATATATATGTAAAAACAGATTAGTGGTGGTTTTTATTCTAAAGATCGTTATTGTAAAGATTATTTATTAGCTTTGGAAACTTCGTGAATGTAGGACTTTTGAAATAAACCACTGAGTTTAAAACACTGTATGTATATATCTTTTGAAGTATCTTTAATAATTATTTATGAAAAACAATTCCGTTATAATAGAAGCTTTCATTTTACATTTATCTTGCTTTGTGATGTATTCTAAAAATAAAAGCTATTTTTTGCTTCAGTATATTTTTAGGTGGTTGTACTAATAATTTTCCTCCCTTCCGTAATGACATAAAAAATTAAAAAGAAAAACAAAAAAGCTCACTTTGGTCTCAAATTTTCATTGATCTGAGAATACAAAATTTGTCTCTAGCTTTAGCAGATAATTCGTGAAAACATTAAGTGATATTCAGACTTGTTCAATCAGTTTGTCTGCCATGTCCATCGAGAAAGCTCCTCATCCAACGAAGCTCTTACGGATAACAAACACACTTCACTTGCTGGTGAAGTCACATCCAAGAGTGGTTTTAATGTTCTAGAGATGTAAATGGAGTGTATGGTAGAATGGCAATAAAAAAGCAATTTCGTTTAGGAAAACTCATTCTTAATGAATATCCCGTGAAGGGATATTGTTTGACTAAAATAAAAGACATTAAAATTCAATAAAGACAGGACAATTATGATTGAATGATATTGAGTCATTCTGAAGTTAATTATGATCTCATGGCTGTGTAGTTGATATATGTGATACAAAAATCTGTATGTTTTCATCAAATCATATCTTGAAAACAAGATGAGTAAAGTCTCTATGTTGGAGTCATAGAGGAACATACTTTGCAAGGAGGGAAAAACAGAAGAAAAGAAGCACTAATAATAAGAATATGAGGCTTCTTTACAAAAATAAGTTTGAAAATATTGTTCTATCAGATACATCTGTTAAACATTTGCATTAATGAAAGAAGAACTTGAACAAGGCTTATTACCCAGGTTGTAGAAAACTGTGTCTGAGTTCCTATTCCTTTTGTTTGTTACCTATGTGCCTTTAGACTTGACTTCATACATTCTGAACTTATGTTATCTATAAAGTTGAGCTAATGATATCTATTCTACATATATCATTCTGCAAAGAATACAAAACATTATATACACTGTAAAATTAACATATTTTCAAAATATCTTTATTGGTAGATGTGGTATTTATAAATACAATATTCATTCAGAAACGGATTTATTTAACTCTTGATGTCTCCAGCCAAAATCTAAACAGCATTTGCAGACATCAAACACAACTTGATAATAAATTAAGCAATGGCCTAATTTCTTTTGGCAATGGTTTAGACAGTTGTCCCTATAAATAAAAGTGGCAGTGACATTGTGTTGGCATACATGCCTCCTGGATCAAAAAAAAAAAAAAAAGACGTGTAAGGGAAATTCTGAGACAGTTTTTTATGATTAAACTGCAAAATTTTCCCATACAATTGTTGCTGCCTTGGCATACAGCACATGGAATTATCTGTTTATGCCAATAATCTGATGGAAAATTCACATCACGTGGAGAGAAATTAGTTTTAACTTTTTGTTTAGTGTAAGAAACTACTCATCAATGATGTCATCTATTTAAGAATCCCTATTGTTTTTGTTCTTAATATAACTAGGCATTTTACCTTGTGTGATGCATCTTTAGTCCAAGCTAAACTTTAATTTTTTCGACAAATATACACTTGAGAAATTAAGGATCAAGTATGGATTCCAATGAACTTACATCTTATAATGGGTTGTGGAACCGAATGCTGAAAATAATTTTTCTAGCCCTTTATTAACTCCTCTAACACAATAGAGTTCTGGCAGCTGTGGTGAGGACACAAAACCGACTAGAACCTCATAAAAGAATAAACAACTTCAGAGGAGGTAGAAACTAAAAGGAATGCATATACAAAGTTTCGTATAATTTACAAAATGCCCTGAGGCCTAATACCATGAATAAATAGTACCAATTAATAGCATAAACAACAACCTCTTATTTTAAAGGATAAAACCTAACTAAGACCTTTCAATAATAATAAACACACCAACAGTAACATCGTGGCAGCCACCATATTTTCATTTGTTCACTGCATGAAAAGCAGAATACGTCATATGTATTTATTTTTAAAATCAGGTGAACAAATATACTGTTATGTTATTAACCACACTTCATAGATGAGATAAGTAATCCCTATATACATTATATTTCATCCTAAGTTCACACAGATAAGTGACTATTGCAGATAAAAACTCAGATGAACTATGGGAAATGAATTAACACAATTTCTGTTTTGTAGGCACGAGGTTGGGCCAGGAATGAGCAACAGTGATGTCCTAACACAATGCGAAGTACATACTCAAAACTCAGCAGGGAATGGTTGTTTCATCTTATGCTGAGTCACACAATCTTTGTATAGAATTTTCTGTGTAAATGTTTATCCATCATCTTGGATTTCGACCAGACTCACTTATTTTTGTGTAGGATCAGATTGTCCAAATTATAAGCATAATGGAGTATATCAGACCAAATATTTCAGCATTGGGAAGAACTCATATTTTTTCTCATCCTTCTTGATTATTCATAGCTACCTTGGCTTACTAAGTTGGCTTAAGTGCTGGTATTAGGGTACACTTAATGCTTCAACAATCTCAAATCTCAGTGACTAAACACAATACTATTTATTTCTTCTCGTGTCGCTGTCCAGAGCAGGTCAGAGATGAGGTTGTTAGTATCTGATTTACTGGGTCTTAGACTTCTCGCTTGATCCTTTGGGTCTTCCAGATAAGAAGAGAGATATGAAGGTGTGTGTGAGGATTTTAAAGGTTGAGCCCGCAGGTGGTGAAAACTTATACACACATTCCATCAGTCATATCAGTTGCATACCTGCTATCCACTAACGAGAGAGAATAGGAAATGTTCTCTTGCTGCACGCCTAGGAGAAAAAGAGAAATCATTTTGTAAATAATATTGTCTCTGCCACTTCGCCCTAGAACTGTTTTCTGTTTCAAAAGTTATTCGGCACTGCTTCCTTTAATAGTGCCTAAATATATATAAAGTGTGGTGGGAATGCCCAATTTGTTCAGATAAAATGATTTGCTCTGATGACAAAGAGTGACCAGGCTGTTCTTTTTTAATAAATAAGCATTTTGCTGAAGTATAACATAGTAAATAAACATACACAGACCATAATGTACCTTCAAAAACTGAAAACTCCAGTATAAGTAGAACCCGGATCAAGAAACAAAGCATTACTTATCCCCAGAATCTTTCCAGGGCTCCGTTCCAGTTTCCTTTTAGTGGATGTCTTTTGGTGAACATATGTATGGAGTTATTTTAGGTGTATACATAGGATTGGAATTGTGGGGAATAAGACATGTATTTTTTTTTTCTTCAGGTTTAGCACATACTGTTAAGCCAAGCAGCATTCCAAAGTTGTTATGCCAGTTTACACCCCCACTCACAATGCATGAGACTTCTGGGTGTGCCACATGCTCTCCAACAGTTAGTATTTTCTGTCTTTTTCATTTTAGCCATTCTGTTGCCATGTAAACTATTTTTTAGTGATTTCATTTATGTGCCCTTGATGGCTATTATTATTAAGCACCTTTTCAGCCACAAAATTTTCTGAATAATGTGAAAAGAGCCCCACTCCTATTTATTATTTTTGTGTGTTTATTTTCAAAGAATAACTTAAAATTTCAGAAGCCCTTTTGTTTTATTTTCTCCTTTGTTTTCAACAAGATGAAAATGCAGCAATTACCCATAGAGTGAGGTTTGCATCTCAGATCCTAGCTTTCTCATCAGAGAGTAAAGCGAGACTAAGAACCCAATCTATTTGATCACAATTTCTTTACTGTATACAGAGAGAATCACCTAGGCTTACTCTCACCTGAACCTGGCAGGAAAATATTTGTCTTATGACTTTTTTTCAATTCAGAAAATTTGTAGTTTCTGAAAAAAAAAATTCATTTTGAACATATTCGTAAGAAATATCTAGCACGCTATAGAATGGAAATTGTGCATGGAGCTTACTTATAATTTTTTTTACTTCAAAAAATATTGCAGTCATTTTTTACATTTAAGTTTAAGCAATTTAAAGGGATAGATCATAGGCCTGTGATATTTTTATGTCAACAATTATGACAATTTAATTAAAATTAAAGCACAGTCTAGGTTTCCAAAGTCAACTCAATATGGAAAAAGCGACCTCAGAGTTAAAGTTAGTATACCATGCTGTGTTCAGAAAGAGAGTTCAGGACATTGAGAGAAGTAGAATTGACAAATTCAGAAGCAAAGCTGAGAAAACAAGTTATTTTTGGAATCAAAAATAGACTAAAACTGTTGGCAATATCCTGCACTACAGAGATTATGGTGACCCTACCCAGATTTAATTTAAATTAAAATGTTACTAAACCAGGAAACAAACATAAGAAAGTCCAGCAACATGAGATTTATTCTCACAGTTACTAGGCACTAATTTTTTATGCATCGAATTATTTTGAAAAATAATTATCTTGCTTTGCTGTCCTCCAAACACTGCCAAATGTATGAATCATCAGACTGAGAATCGCTGGTATCTAGAGTCCCAAGTTAAAAGAGCACTAAAGAAGACTAATTTCTTTCCCCAGACTTTGTTTCCCATTATAATCTCCAAGCATGGACTTGACTCTGGCCATGGGATCTTAATACAGTATTTCTTTTCTTAGCTGTTCAGCTTTTTCTGAATATCTGTAGATGATTAAAACAGAAACATTGTGTAGTCAGCATTAAAGACAACATTTTATGATTCTCAGGCAATATATAATATCTCTAGTCCTGCTTTGTTTTAATGAATTTAATTTTAATGAATATGTTGTAAAAGTGCTTTATTATATATGATATTAAAGCTTTAGTGAGCGAGTGAACATGAAATTACTTAATCTTAGGAAAGTTATTAATACATCTTAAAGTATTATCACTGCTTTAGCATATTAATCACTTTCATACCCCTAGTTGGCTCATATGATAAAAAAAGCAATTAACATGCTACCAATGCAAATATTATAAGAGTTTTACATTGAATTATCAGCTTTGACAAAACCCTGAGAGTTTCATTTAATAATTGATTCATGTGTTCTAGGTAATGCAGTACTAATACTCACTATAGACATGACATTTAGGTAGTCATATATCCTGCTATTCTTTTTCCAAGTGAATCTTCACTTAAAAAGAATTAGATATCAACAGAGCCCCTTATCAAATGCATGATAATTTACATTTTTACTTAATTCTTCAATCACAAATATGGTTAATTATACCAGCTACTTTCCCAAACTCAATCATTATCATTTCCCTCAGTATATCCTGCAATATAACTTATTGAAAAATGTGCAGTTTTCCCAAGCCATATAATGAATTCCCGTGCACTTTTGTTATCTCCCAGGATTGCCCTTCTCAACTTATGATTTTCACACTCTGATTTGCCGTTCTAGTCTTAAGTTAAACCTCACTTCCAATGTACCCTATATTGACTTCTAAGCAGTTAGGCATTTCTTTCTATAGCATATTTACATTATTTTTGAATTATTTTTATACATCATTCTCCTTTTAATCAACTCAGTAAGTGGCTCATAGACTCCTAGTACTACGGCTGGCATATCATAGAAACTTTCACAGATGTTTTCATCAACAAACAAATGAACAGATGAATGAATGAGTTATAGTTTACATTAGAAAATAGCTTACAAGTGAAGTTAAAATGTGTTAACATTGTTTTCAGTTTATAGGTATGCTATTTTAAAACCTACATATATTCATGTTCATAGGAATTTTTTTAAATAATTATAATTTTTACTACTATTATTTCAATATTTTTGGTCTTATTCTTTTATCTAGTCAACAAACATTGATCACTCATTATGTACTAAACGCTAAATTCTACTAATTATGCAGCAGTGAATAAAACAGAAATTCTCCACTTTAGATGCACCTTACTTTAGAGTCAGGGAAAGCAAAACATAAACCAATGAACATGTGATATATATGTCAATGCAAGAAATGCATGCCTTTGATTGTTTAAAAGACAATTCATTTGAACTTACATTTAAATACTGAAATTTGGCAAACAATAAGAACAAAAATTAAATGAGATGTTATGTTTTCTATGTAAAGTCCAGGAAGTTTATAGATTTTCAAATGCTCTAGGTATTTGTTTGTCAGTTTAAAGAGAATTAGAGAGATTCATGTGAAAACAATGCCATAAAAAACAATTAGTGTCACCTATAATCAAATTGGTTTCTTTGCAGATTTTGATACAGTTCTCTAAAGTTTCAAACCATTTTAACGGTCTATCCTGACAATTTTATATTTTATATATTTTTATTTTTCCTCTCTGCTCTAAAGTAAAGTGGCATCGGATCCAACTCTGCCAACATTACTTTATTTAACTCTTAGGTATAGAAAATTAATTATTGCCTCTTGACCATGCATAATATCTATCTGATTACTCTATTAGTTTCAAGCAAAATTATCCAAACAAAAGGTTAGTTAAGATCATTGAAATATAAATCTAATTGTGAAAATCTAATTAACACTTTCTCCAATTTTTTACCAAGGAAAATGCTTATTTGGCCAGCACCGTAGTTTAATATTACATTTACAAAATGAGAGACTTCTAATTTGAGAGTATATAAAAACAACAAAGTATATTTTGTCTGACTTAAGTATAGACAATCTAATTGGGACCAATGTTTAAACTGTATTTTTAATGCCTGGCATATTAATGCATCAAGTGAGGTACTGAATATCAGGTAATAATATTTATAACATTACAATTGAATGTAACTCAGGTTCTCAAATACTATAAACCAAGTAAGAGATACACTTTAATGTGAATGCATAAGTGTGTTTAAATGGATGTTAACAAAATAATTTCTATAGCATATGAATTGTTTATTTTGGCATACAGACATTATTCTCTGATCTCTATATTTGTACTGAAATAGCTAAATACCATAAAAATATGGAATGTTTTCACTCATTCTCAATCACATATTAATTAAGATCATTTTTATGAGAGCATTTTTGCATGTTAAGGTTAGTTAGATTTGAAAAACTGATGAAACTAAGGGAAGATTAATTGCTTAGTAATCATAAATATAAAATTTTGAAAACTCCAAAGGCACAAAAATTAAACTAACAGTTAACATTCATGCTTTTAATTAACATTTGGCAAGCTTGCAATTGCAAGTTAGTTTGATATAATTTAGTTGATGAAAATTCTAATTGACATTTAATAAGTGTGTTGATGAAAATATATGTTGTTTTGTCTACCATTTCGAATGACAATTACCTGCTTAAGCATCCCTTTCATTTCACAGATTAATAAGAACAATAGAATTTTAATATTCCTCTAGCCCCAAGACTGTTATTTATATGATTTACACTATATCGAATTTTCCCAATACAGAATTCGTTTCCTCATCGTGTATTAAGCATCTTCCTAAGGGCATTGTCATGTTTTCCTGATGTGCACAAATAATCTGTCTTTTAGAAGTAACTGAAGCACATTGGGAGCTATATAAACGTGTACAGGCTAGTGGGGTACTATTTAGTAAATAACTACTTAGACTAAATGGTATTCACCATTTCTTCTTCATTCTGAACTTATCGTTTTTATCTCCCAATCACCACCTACAATTCTGCCCTCTTGCTTCCCCTCGTGTCTCCAGTCCCATTTACGATAGGAGCATGTAGCCGCCAGAGACTGTTAACGACGACGAGGGTCCCGAGAACTGATAAGGACAAAACACAGCCCAGGAATTTTTCCTCCATCTTTTCATCTCCTCCAATTTTACATTCCTCTATCCAGTATCTTTACCTCTTCTTTGATCTTCTGTAAGGACTGATGAAAAATTATACTTTTCCTAGCATATTTATTATGTTTTTTTTCCCCGCCCCCGTGGTCTATGTTTTCATTCCTGTCATACCCGGCTCCTCACAGGTCTCTGTCCAACATGCTTTTCGTGACAACACATTAATTCATCTAATTTTGCCAAGTGTTGCATATTGAAAACAATTCTAAGTAATCTAATACCTTTCATGAAAAAGAATTTCATTTAAGGACATCAAGCATGTTATTATATTTATAGTAAAAATTGTGAATAATTAATTATTGCTTTGAAAATACCTATGTTCTACATGCCTCAGGTAAGTTATCTTAAGTCTCAGATATCATGTGTCACAAATTCCCCAAGACAGCTTTAAGCAGCCTTCTTGTCTCATATTCTACTGAGCCTGTTAGATTGTTGTATACATTGGACATTTTAGATCTGGCAGGGCCATAAGATTTCATTAGACTAAAGGGTTCCATGTAGGAAAGCTTTACTTAAATATAAATATTCAGATAATGTTATCTGTTTTATTTGCTAATATTTTCTTATACTATAAAAAATAAACAGAAATAATTTATTTAAATAAACCAATATTTGTTTAAATGTAAAGTTTATACAGAGGGAAAAATTGCACCATCGATATCATTAAAAACACAGTCAAACAGAAATTCTTACCATTTGAACCATCTTCTTGGAAACTATTTGAAAATGGTAAATTAAATATAATAAATAGTGTCATTAATAATCAAAACAAAGTTAGGAATCTGCTCGTCAACTAAATTGGCTTGTCATTTCACTTGTTTTTTTTTCAGTAGTCTATGAAACCATATGAAAGAATGAAGAGGAACACACACCAATGACTCTGAGAAGTCATTATAATGCAATTATCCATGTTCTTGCAAAGCTTTTCTTTTTCAAGTGTCCTTCCAAACATCCAGTCCTCTTTAAAATAATCACTTAATGTGTTTGTGGTTTTGAAACATAAGGCAACAAAATGAGAGCCTTATAGGTCTACTTTAATTTCAACAAAGATTGAGTGAACACATATTGTTAAACACTTGTATGTTTATGTTATACTGTGGGAAACTAGTATTCTAGTAGCAATACAATAAGAACCTTAAAAAGGTCCATTCTTATTAGATATGATACATATCCTTTGTATACTTACAATTCTAAAAACAACTGTATTGTTGATAAGTCAATATAAATACTGAAGAATGTGAGTAGAATCATAGAGCATAGTGGAATAAAAATAGTTTCTTTGAGTTTCTATCTCACCTCTGCCATTTACTAGCTTTCTGATCAAACCGTTTGTCAATTTCTGACACTGTAAAATTGAGATATTAATACTTACCTCATAGCACTGATGTACTAATTAGTTTAGCTAATATAGAGAGATTACTTTGTTTTGTTCCTTACTCATAGAAGGTACTAAATACATTTTAACTTGTCTTATTATTGAATCAAAAACAGACTCAGATTTTATTCCTTCGAATAACAATGTATAGTAATAGAACTTTATGAGCTATTATAGACACAGACCTAAAGTGAATGTAAATTTATACTTCCTATATTATCGGACCTACATACATACACTATCATCAAATTTCTTGAGAGGGTGTCATTGGTAAGATGTACTAATTTTAGTTTTATTAAAGCAAAATGTTTAAAAGTTTTTAATAAACTGATATTCTCCAAGATATGCCTCATAGCTAAATTGTAGATTTGCAGATTTATTTGTGATTTATAAATTGCTATATGCAATCTCCTTAAAGTTTGAAAATTATCAGTTTAAATTTCTCTCCAAATTAGAGAAAGAAGGTTCTTTTATGCCCACATCCCAGACCTTTAGTGCCTACACTGCACTTTGAGTCAGCTCCCATGGCAGTACTTATCACACTGCATTTCAAATGATTGTTTACATGTGTGGTTCCCTTCAATTTAGTTCACTTAGCAATCTTCTACAACTCTGCTATGTGTTAAAATGAATCAAAGATTTTATAGACTGCTAACCTAGAGTCGATAGCAAAGTAAGGAATTGGGGAGAAACCCTTGATGGCAGGATCCTGTCACCATTTTGGTGTCCCTTATCTACTAACACAGGGCCAACATCTGTTTGCCACTCAGTATGTGTTTGCTGAACGAATAAATGATGTACTATGTTATTGTAGAGTTGCTAAATCACTGGAAGGATTTAGCGACATCTTTAAAAATGCATCCTCCAAGACCGCCTAGAGCCAAAATTTGCAGCCATGAGGCAAATAGAGAAGCTAGTTTTTCTTATTCCACTTTTAGCCTAGCCTATTCTTATTCTGACCCAAATTTATTACATTTATTGATGTGAAAATATGACCTTGATATACTAAATGAAAGAATTAGGTTAAAATAAAATGTGTAGCATGATCCTATTTTTTAAAAAATACGTGAGTGTGTCTCATTAGTGTTTCAAAATATAGGTGAATAGAAACCAGAATGCTTATAGTAGCTGTCATTGTGTAGTTGAATTAAGAATAATCTTTGTTTCTCTGAATGTTTGTAGTAAGCATATATTACTTTTATAAATAGAAAAAAAATAAGCTAGTTTAAAAACAGAAAAGTAACTTTGACTAGAAACAAACAAATTAGCAGAGGTAGCTGGATTTGCATCATCTATCAACAAGAGGGTTCTTTTGGCTACTTAGAATGTTTGGCTCCTAGGAATGTTACCCCCTCACACACCTCATGAGAGAAAGGGATAAGTCAAGAGGAATATTTGCTTTGTCTCACTAGCATTTGCATTCCCCTTAATAAGCTCTGTAATGCTGAGGATGATCTGAATCTAACTTGCCAACTTGACCGTCGTTGCTAATATTTTTAACAAACTGTCCTTGATGATCGACAGCAATCACCGCTATGCACTTGCCTGTTGGTAAGTCAAAACAATTGACCTCAGTTTTTAGAACTTTTAAAATAACCTGCAAAACTTTTTTTTCCCTCTTTTTTTAGCTGTCGGCCATTGTTCTGTGTCCTCTATGTTCTGGTATTGTGAATGATGCCCTTCCCTAACTCACATGGTTACCTTGAACATATTTATAGACCAACTTCAGATCCTTCTGAGGGAGCTGTTCAGTTTGCACTCTTCAAGCTCAGTGTTTTGCGTCCTCCAAATCTCCTTTTGTAACATATTTATTCTAGGGAAAATGTTCAGTATTAGGAAACTTTATATATATATATATATAGAAGAATATATATTCTTCTATAT
>NW_006436811.1:2161458-2163890 GCF_000325575.1 Pteropus alecto | reverse complement strand
TATATATATATATAGAAGAATATATATATTCTTCTTACCCACAATGGGTACAAAATATAAAAATTTTAAAGGAAGATAAAAAAAAATCAAGTCACACCAGGAGATTTTTGTTGTTCATATAGTCATTACTACATATTACATAATTTCTTCCCCCTCTTCTATTTATGTTGCTTGCTCTTCAAGAAATGACATTCGCTTATTTCTTCTAGTGCATCAAATTATTTTGTGTACATTCTTATTAATCTCTCTTGCTTTTCTCAGACATGTCATTCTTTAAGTGCTTTATTTACCTACAGTCTCAAACATAATCTTATTTTTTGCTAAACTGCAGTCACATCAGAGTGAATTTTACCGTATAAACATATTTTGCCAAAAAGAAAATAGGACACAGTATGTGTTCTTTCTTATTTCAGGTCACTATTATAAAACTGATTATGCTAGAACTAATTTAATCACATGCATGCTATCATGCAACTAAAATTTTCTTTCCTTATTTCAACTCTTTCTTTTAGACTAATTCCTATCATACATCATGAAAATATGGCCACTCACCCACTAAATGTTTAGTTATTTGATTATATATAGATCTATATTGTTTTTGGCAAATTTAACTTTTTTTTTAAAGTTGGGACATATCTCCTTTAAAAGGCTGAACACGTTTTTTACTATCAGGTGTGAGATAATACTCCATTTTTATCGATTGAAATGACTGACAATAAAAAAGATGACACAGTTTCAAGGTCTGTCTTGAGGGAGTTAAGTTTGCTACAATTTTATATGCGTTCTATACAATCCCTTGCCAGGACCTTAACCTCGTGCTATCAGTCTAGTAAATGAAGCCAATGGTATAAATTTTAGCAATCTTTTGCACAAAAATTCGGCAAGGGCGCTTATTGGTTTTTAAGATATTTATTAATATATTAATATATTCTTTACTGATCTAAGAGATATTTTCTTAACACTTCTGGATACATTGATCATAATTTTTTGCCTATCCTTTATGCTTTGCTTTATTCAGAACAAAATCAGATATTGAAAAAAAGATTCCATTCTGTCTTGTGTGAGATGGTATCTCATGTTTTTGATTTGCAATTCCCTGATGGTTAGTGATGCTGAGCATCTTTTCATATCTATTGACCATCTGTATGTCTTTAGAGAAATGTCCTCTGCCTATTTTCCAACTGGATTGTTAATTAATTAATTAATTAGTTAATTAATGTTTTTATTATTAAGTTTCTTATATATCTTGGATATCAACCCCTTATTGGATATACTACTATCTGTGAATATATTCTCCCGTTTGGTAGGTTGCCTATTTGTTTTGCTGCAGATTTCCTTTACTGTAAAAAAAGCTTTTTAGTTGGATGTAATCCCATTGTTTATTTTTGCTTTTGTTTCCCATGCTTGAAGAATTGTATACAAAAAGATAATACTCAAACGATGTCAAATAATTTACTTTCTATGTTTTCTTCTAGGAGTTTTATGGTTGCAGGCATTACATTTAAGTCTTTAACCCAATTTGAGTTTATTTTTACATATGGTGTAAGAGAGTGGTCCAGTTTTACTTTTTTGCATCTATCTGTCCAGTTTTTCCAGCACCATTTGTTGAAGAGACTGTCATTACTCTAGTGTATATTTTTATTTCCTTTGTCACAAATTAGTTGACCACATAGATAAAAGTTTATTCCTGGGTGCTCAGTTCAGTTCCATTGATCTGTGTGTCTGTTTTGTGCCAGTACCACACTGTTTTGATTATTATAGCTTTGTAGTATCTCAGCATCACTAATCAGCAGGGAAATGCAAATCAAAACCACAAAGATACCACCTCATACCAGTCAGAGGGGCTATTATCAAAAAGTCAACAAACAATGTGTGTCGGTGAGGATGTGAGAGAAAGGGACCCCTTGTGCACTGTTGAGACTACAAACTGGTGCAGCCCCTATGGAAAACAGTATGGAGATTCCTCAAAAAGCTAAAAAATAGAACTACCTTATGACCCAGCTATTTCACATGAGAGTACTTATCCAAAGAAAACAAAATCACTAATTTGAAACAATATGTGCACTGCTATGTTTGTTGCAAAATTGTTTACAATAGCCAAGATATGTAAGCAATCTAGGTATCCATAGATACATGAATGGATAAAGATGTGGTACACACACACACACACACACACACACACACACACACAATGGAATATTATGCAACAATGAAAAATAATGAAATCTTATCATTTGCAACAACATGGATGGATCTAGAAGGTATTATACTAAGTGAAATGAAATAAGTCAGGCAGAGAAAGACACATACTGTATGGTTTCACTCACATGTGGAATTGAAAACAAAGAAACAAACAAAACAAAACAAACAAAAACAGATTCATAGAAACACAAACTTAAGAAATGGTTACCAGAAAGGAGGCAAGGGAAAGA
>NW_006436811.1:2146608-2161438 GCF_000325575.1 Pteropus alecto | reverse complement strand
GAATGTAGTTAATAATACTGTGATATCTTTACATGGTAACAGCTGATTACTAGAATTAGTGAGGTGATCACATTGCAAGGTATAAAAATATCAATTCACTATATTGAACAGCTGAAACTAATATAAACAATGTAAGATTTATACCAACTACTTAAATTTAAATATACTTAAATTAAAAATCAATTAAATAAAGATTCCAAAGAAACATGACTCACCATCTTATATGGTATACAGAACTTCTAGTGAACTTTTTCAAAGTATCAGCAAAAAACAATAGACTGTTGCCCAAAATGCTATGATTTATAGCCAAATATAATTCTTTAAATAAAATATCTTTATAATCAATAATAGAAAAAAATCAAAGCTTTAGTTTGCAAGCTTACTTAATAATATTTGATTATATCAAATATATAACACTAGTTCTCTTGGTTATATTATTTGTACTCACATGCATTTTATTGAGCTCATTTTCTTTCATCATTATTAACAACAACATTTTCTGGGAGCGATTACCCTTTGTGATGACTGAGTTTACTGTGACTAAAACATGTGAGATAGAATACCTGATGCCAACAACCCCTAAACTTGGTTGATACAACTACCTTGGGCTTCTTCATAAGACTAGCCTTCATTTAATCCTCAATGCAACACACACACACACACAAAGTTGGGCAGAGGGGTGGCTAGAAAATTTATATTTTCTCCTGGAAAGTTCTAGTAGAAGAAGACATTTTGTGAGGACACAATTCAAATAGAACTGAAATAATTACCCAGATTTTATTCTTGGGCTCCTGTTTACAATGATGAGAAGAGCAAAAACTGTCATATACAGAACTAATGAGTCTAAGTAAACCAGTGAGCTCTTAAGCTTCCCACATTAGAAGAACATTCATTCATGGAAGAATAAATAAAAACGATGAAAGAAAATGGAAAGATATACCAGTAAGTCAAGTAAATAAACAGGCTTCTGTTCATTCTGTCAAAAAATGTGCAGGTATCCAGGATCATGTAATTAAGACTTAATTGTTATGGTAGTAATTCAACTTTGTAATCAGATTTATCAGATAAATTATACAATTATTCCTCACAAGTTCATGTTAGACATTAGTAATTTAGAACATTAGTACCTTTAGATATTTGAATTTTATTTTATTCATACAGAAAATGTTTTATTAGTCTTTTCAAAGCAACATTGTCTGATTTTTTGATGATGATATAGTAACTGAAACCGATTCCCTTTCTTGTGTTTCCATGTATTAGTATGCTACATAAAAACAACAGCACATAGCTCATTGACTTCAAATTCAACATATAAAATCAGAATTTATAAAATAGGTAAACTAGATCATAATTATTTTCATATAAGATGCTGTGACAGAATGATCTAATTATAGGTTATTATAGTTCAAGAATTGTTTTTAATGTGGAACTCCACTAGTACATTTATTATATAAAGAAGATATCCATTTTAATAAGTATTAAAAGGCTAAATAATAGTAAAATATACATGGCTTCTTTAAATGTGGGAAACTTTTATTAAGATGATAGTAAAAAATACATACAATTACTTCATAAGGTATTGGGCTTTAATAGATGCCAGATAATTTCAATTTACTTAAAGGTTTCTTTAAGTTGGCATCATGAATTTCCAATGAATTAGAAAGTCATTGTTTAGTTTCCACATATTTCCTCTTAATAATAAATAATAAATGACTTCTATGAATGATCTTTAAACATTACATAGTATAATTTTTCCTGTGTTTATAAATAGGGCCATAGGAAACCTAAATGTGCACTGTTCAAAAGTCAAGCAATAGACTGAAAATAAAATGTAGTAAAATAGATGCTCCAGTAAATTAAAGGACTATTTAAAATATTAACTTCTTCAATGGGGGTTTTCTCTCTAGGTGTTATTTAAGTTCAGAGAATATACTTAAAGTTTATATATTCTATAGAATACTCAATGATTGAAAAAAGACAAATAGAACTATGGGGTCTACTGTTCTCATTAGACTGCATTAACATTTGTTAGTCCTAATTCTCTGGTTATGGCAGGGAATGTTTTTTTGATTAGTTTTTTATGTGATGCGTTAAATAGAAATACGCATTTTTCTACTACCTGTTGAATAGACTAAAGTAGCCATGTGGCCAATTTGATTACTTCTTCCGTAATCAATATTTAGTGCAAACCAAGAAACTTTTTATTCCTAATCCTCCATTCCCTGTCATGGATTTCAATCCTTATCAGCTTCAGTCATTGCAACATTGGCATGATGGATATGTTTATAATTACTTAGATTATAACTTATCTTTTATTAATTACTTTTTAGATAGATGTCTTTGTTTCTTGTGGTTGTTGAGATATGACGGACATTAGAATTCTTAATGAGCTTCAGGAATCACCCTTGTCTCTTCGACAAAGAGCTCATTTATCAGTTTTTCTTAAGATAATTTTTCTCTTTGTAATATCATCCACAGATGTCTAAACTCACACAATTTATGATAAATACTAATTATTCTAACCAGAATGATTCTCTATAAAAATGATTTCTCCCAAAGTTTGGCCCGTACATTTGCAATGTAAAATGCTGTGAACGATAATTCTAGTGACCTGAACATAGACCTACCCAGCTCCTTCCACCCTTCCTGAGATGTAATTTATGCCTTTGGAGAATTTTTTGAGAGGACTCTTGTAGAACAAAGGAACATCCACAGGCATTCTTTTTTCTATTTTATGTAAATAGGATAAATTCTGCAGCCATTGGAGTGAATTTTCTTCCTTCCAAAAGATAGACATAAAGGTCTTTGATGAGATTGGAAATTTAAAAAATAAACCTATAATTTGTTAATTATGTTTTCATTGTAGTCTTGCTTTTATCATTAGCAAACCATGGGA
This sequence comes from Pteropus alecto, assembly GCF_000325575.1. Lineage (NCBI taxonomy): Eukaryota > Metazoa > Chordata > Mammalia > Chiroptera > Pteropodidae > Pteropus > Pteropus alecto. The sequence goes on along the minus strand of NW_006436811.1, from coordinate 2,158,542 downwards.
AACTGAGTTATACACTTAGTGTGAGGAGAGGTCACTGAGTCTGTCTAAATTATATGTCTGATGTACCATTAAATGCTATAACTTCAGAAGAGAAAATCAAATGTTGTCTGTGACCAAAGTTGTTAAATTTCAGTGGTCTATATCTATAATGTTTTTTACAAAGTTCTTTCGGCGGGAAGGGCAATCGAGTATTATTTATTTGATGGTGAAATATATTCAAACAAAATATAATCTGAAATTCATCATTTTTTGTGTCTAACAGCAAGTATCATATATTAATGAATATAATAGAACTTCAGATTTTTTTTCATTCAAATTGTGAAAATTATGTGCACTAAAATATTAGCATTCCATCAGTTATTGTCTTACTATCCTAGTGCAAAAACATTCTTTAGCAAATGAACTATGTTTATATGTGTTGCTTTTAGGTGTAACTACAAATATCATTGATGATGTTTCCAGGTAACTATTTCTTTAATTTTCAATATAATATAATCTACTTTGCAATTAAAGACAGACCGGTAAAATCCTCTGTATTGCTAAAATCTTGCGGAAGATTATACATAGATTTAGCACTGAAACTCTTACCTGCAAACTCCAGAAGAGCTTTCTGAAAAAATAAATAAATAAATTGATGAATCTGATAATCTCATGACCTCTTTCTTTCTCTCTTTCTTCTTATTTTTATTTTGTATGTGTGTGTATTTGTTTTGAAAATATAAACCTTTGGCCAGTGTACAAGGAATGTGGTAATAGGACATAGGATGATTGCGAATACTTCTGAGCAAACAAGAATAAGCAGTGTTGTTGTGCCATGAAATACTCTCACTTAATTTAGTTTAGGTTTACATTTTCTGGTCTGTTGCTCTTATAGATGATAAAGTCTCAGGGTTGTAGGAGGCCATCTGTACAGGTCACCTGAAGCTTAGATTCTTTCTATACTATTCCCAAATGGTCTCCTATACCATGTTTGACTAACTCCCAGAATAAAAACTGATCCTTCTTCGAAAAAAAAAAAAAATCTTGATTTTTCTTAGACTTGCTCGGATTAAAAACTTTGTTAAAAAAAAAAAAATGGAACAAAAATTCACCTTATCATCATCTCACATTTATTCCACTCATGATCATACAGAAAAAGCCTAATATTTCATTTATATTATAACACTTAAAATATCGGCTGACATTTCTTTTCTCCTGATGCATTTCTCCTCCTTCTGATGTTGGTCTAAGTTCCTACATCATTCAGATTGTTTTCTCTGATGTGTCTCCTGACACCTTCTCTGTGTTTTCCCTTTCTCACTCAGAGCTGCATACAGTAATCCCAGTGGTCCAATGCAGAAGAGAAGCTAGACTATCAACTTCATTGCTGCAGACATAATTCTAAGTGTGAAGCCTACAACTCTGTTAATGCATGCATCCAGGCCACACTCCTGTTGGGCTTCCTGCATATCTGGATCTATAGCAAGAGAACGCCCTTGATAACTCCCTGCTGCAAAAGTTCCGTTTGACAAATTTAGTAAACTAATACAGATTCAGAGCAATGGACATCGTAACTCTGATTTCTGAAAATAACATCCGATCCTAGGGCTAAGTTACTCTAATTTTAGAAGAATATTAAATGGCCATACTGCTTTTGGAGTGGCCAGAAAAAAAAAAATACCAAAAAAAGTATTCCATTTCATTGTCATTCATTAAAAAAAATTCCTCCCACCTACCCCAAAATAACTATATCTGTTAAAACGGCTTGGAATTCACTGAAGCAGCAGCACTTAGAATTTAGAAAGGCATACCTCTGGTTTCACATCTGTTAACATTTTTACTTTAGTCTAAATTTCAAAGAGAAACCAGTAAAAATTCCTGATAATAATCAGGAAATATTCTTATCAATTGTTATAAGATTTATTTTTTTTAAAAAGAGAAGTACTATGTAATTTCACATTAATTAATTTATAATGTCCTAGTATATTAAGACAACAATCATATTTATACTGCTTTCACATTATTTGTCTTTTAGAATCAAAAAGTGGGATAAGGGTTATGCTTCTTTCACTTTCCTTAGTTTTTTCTATTATTTTATAGCCCTCATTTTTCACTTCTCTATTTTATTTTCTTAGTATTCATATCTATCTCTCTTTAAGATTATACATCCTTCATTCTTTGAAGTTAAATGAGGTTTGGAGGGAAATGAGAAGTGGCTTCTGAAGAGAGACAGAGAAGGATAAGAAAATGTAAGATAGCAGTAGTCAGCAAATGGTAGAGCATCCTATAGCAAAACAATCTGACAGCTGTTACACATTGGGTACTGCCTAGCCAGTTATAGTAGCATTTATTTCTGGGTGGTAAGAAATGATATGCACTGAACTCTACACATAAAGAGATGACATTTATCAAAATGTGAACAGAATTGGAAGTGTGGCAATGTAGAGTAGGTGGTGAATGAATTTGTAGTGTTTCCTGGAACACATGGATTTGTAGAGGCATTTTGGCAGATACTCTTTCCATTATAAACACTCTCTTGAGCTTTTAGGTCATAGCGTAGCTATTTTAGTTGAAACAAGAAAAACATTGTAACAGAATAAGAAGGGTGAGAGGTGGAAGGCGAAAATAATGTTAAAGGGGAAACTAAGTTTTGTTTGATGTTATGAATGTCTTTAACCAGAATGTTATTTTGAAAACTAACTTCAAAATTTATTCAACTTTTGTGTTTTAAAAATTTAATCCCAGATATTACATTTGGTTTTATATAACTTCATCAATTTGTTTCATTCACATTTTACCATTGAAATTTTCATCTATTAATATCGTATAGATGGCTAAGAAGTTACGAGTATCTTTCTCTGAGCAAAGCTAGTTTTTTTAACAGTAGGTTATTTTTACGCTTTCAGATGTCATATTTTGTCCTATTTTCATAAGTTCATTCACTCACAAAGGAAATTGAATATGCATTTGGCTTTGTTTATGCATCCATAATGTTCTTACTATTTTAAAATTCAAATATGTTTCTTTTCCAGGGATAAAATAAAAAGTATGACAATAGTTTTCATGTTAAAATATTACATTTCCAAAACTGACAAAAATTATAGTGAGTAGAATAGTATTAGTAATTTGATCACATGGGCAAGTCTTACCTCTCTGAAATAACATGTTCCGCATATTCAGCAGTATTCAGTGGCATCCTGCAAAAAATCTAGGTCTTTAAACTTGTTTAACTCCTGGACTTCATTAACTACTTTTATGGGTCATACAGAGCTCAAATGCACAAACCAAATATATTTATGTTTCTATAAAATTAAAATAAAGAGATCTTCCTCAGGATTATAAAGTAATCCATACCCCTGGTGGATTTTGTCATGCTAAATGTTCTCCGGCATGGAAGGGAAGAGTTGTGGAGAATTACTTTTTTTCCTCTCCAAAAGGAGTTTTATTAATGCATTGAACTTGAGTCTGGCTCAAGAGTTTCATGTAAACTTTGGGTAACTAGACATCACTTTATTCTATAAGAGCTGTACAGTGTGACATATGCCAAAGTAAATAACTGTCATAGTTAAGTCAGCATCTCCACAATTTTGCAGAAAATCAAACCCATTTGTTTATTTTCATTGCCGTTGAAAAACACTGACACATGAAAACAAATTGATCAAGTCTGCTCCAACTTGCAGGGTAAAATTTAAAGTGTTAGAAAAGAGAAGAAAATAAACGAACTGCATACAATACGTCTTTGATATTTTTTTATATATTCTTTTAATATTTTAAGATTAAAATATATTTTTCTTTTAATTTTCAAGTGTTTGAATAAAAGCCCCTTTTCTATCTATTAATTTAGATAATCAATCATTTTATATAGGAAAGAAAAAAATATTTTAAGATTAGATAGCAATGGGACCAGTTTAAAACCCGAAACTGATTATGTGAAGTTTCAAGAGGAAATACTTTGGTAATACTATTTACAGAGATGTTTATCTTTTGCTGGTTTGCCCCATGTCACAGGTCAGTACTTGGTTTAGATACACAAATTACAATTTATTTTCCTTCTCAACTTATTACAACTTAATCTGAGAAGGATTTTCACATAAAAACAGTCAAAGGTCTGAGAATTATTGGAATAGATAATTTAATCTAAAAGGAATATATACACACACACACGTACACACATACACATTTCTGTTGCTTATATATTAAATTTGTGGCATATAGGTACATGAACATTCATAGAAAATTGACTAAATTATTATGAACCTGTTAAAGTTACGATGATTTCATTTTATAGTTTAAGTACAGTTTAAGTATTTGAAAATCCAGAACCGTATCTTTCAAATCATAAGTCAATGGGCATATGAAAAGATGGGAGGATATAGAAAGATGGGGAATGAATTCAGAGCACTTGCATTTTTTCCTTGAAAGGTTCCGTGTCTTATGACAGTTTAATTCAAACATATAGGTGTCAATTTACAGAACATTGTACTTGGGATGGGGCACAGGATGCGTATTAAAGTAACAGGGTTTGTTAATCTACATCTCTGCGGACTCCACTGAAAATATCCTTCCATGCATAGATGCAGCAAATAATGAACATATTCCCTTTGTGTGTTTATTTAACTCAAGCAGTGTCTTCAACTTTGCATTAAAACGTTTAGATATTCAGAGTAATTTACCACATCCAGCCTTACCACATCCTGTTCACTCAACATCATGCTAGATTATTTTTACTCAATTAACAGAAGGACAAAAATTACGCAGGGGCCAAAGGGAAGCAAATAAAATACTAAAAATGAAGTAAATGTGGACACTAGGATTGGTATGAAAATGTTGTTAGGCTGATGAAAAAAGAATGTAACTTGTTCAGTTATCTGACTGTATCATATATTCAGGATATTAATTATTTATCTCTAGTGAAGAAAAAATGTATATGACATTTAAAATTAAAGAAGAAATTATTTAATTTATACATAAATAAGGAATGACTGTAAGAGTTTTATGATAAATGCAGTAACAAAATAAATAAAATCTTTTTTACAAAGTGTGGTACATTACAGAAAAATATGTCTGTCTTGCCTGGCTTACATTTATGCCAATAAGGAAAGGGCCTGTTAGTGATGAGCTTCTTAATATACTATAACTCTGGAAAAGTTCAACAGTAGACAGTTATTTGATGTATGTTCATATGCTCCGTAAGTAGATCATGAAATTTGTTGGTTTGCTGTTTTTAAGGGCAATGTAACTACTTGAAAATGCTCCACAGGGTGATATTTCTGTTTCTATGGGAGCAGTCCCCTATTCTAGTGAATAATAATTGGATTTTGGTATCCATTGTCACATCATAAGTATCTAAGATCGATGTTGAAATAAAACCATTCAGAAAAGGTTGACCTTAAGTGAATAAAAGTTGTACACATTTCAGAAGAGAAATCCATTTCTTATAATATGTACATATTAAATTTATCTTCCTCACTGATTCCAAGGTGTTTATTTTAGGATGTCTGTCTTTCTGTCTATCTATCTATCAATCATATATCTTCACTGAAAAGTCAAACATGTTAGCCAGGTCTTCAAAATTGCAATAGCCAGCATTTCAGGAATTTTTCTGTAGAATTTTAGGCAAAGATGAATGGTATTTATTTAAATCACTGCCCCAACAAGTGATTATCCAATTCATCCAATTTAAGGTAAGATTTCTAGTGATATGAATGTCAGCTTTCATACAGAACTCTCTTGTCATTGAGAAGGTCAAAATATTTTCCCCAATGAAATGACTAAAGAAAACTGACAGTATAAGTAGTAATCTAAGTTTTGGACAATTATAGACAAAATCTCAGGGAAAATAACATATATTACTGATGAATATTATTATTATTTTTAAAATTTTACTTATTGCCATTACAGGGACTAAGAAACAAGCGTTGAGTTTGTTTGAAGAACTCTGCCAGTAGTTAGGCATTTTACTGGGTGTTTTTTTTTTTTTGAACTTGTAGGTTTTAGACCACCTTAGTATTTATATGGCACATGTCTTAGAATTTTTTCCAGATATTTGGCAACAGAAGTAGGAAAAAAAATACTAAACTTCTGTCCTCTTCCTTAGGAAAAACAAACAAACAAACAAACAAACAAATCAGCATTTTATCTTCTGTTAAGGTAGCTGTTCCTAAACTTGTGGGCCAAAAATCATTGTACGATTCCAACTCGTAATGTATTCAGAAGGCCCCCAGTTAGTGAGTGACATTCAGCTGCTCACTTTTGTCCTTACCTCCCCACCCTCAGCAGCATTTCTGTCCTGCAGCTAACCTGCTCAAAAAGAGGTTTAGGTAAGCCTATAGTGGCTGGTGAGTTTTCAAATCTTTTGTCTTCCACTTTTCTGGAAACTAAGAATAATTCATTCTGAACAATAATATCTGACCCTGAAAGTGGCCATAAAAGATTAGCAAAATAATCAGGAAGGGACATTAACACAAGCTCTAGTTTCCAGTGGCCATTCAGGAATATTCAGCATGATTTATGGCGTTATACCTAATCATTAGTTGAATGTAACTATAATTTCCTAATTTACACTGTTCCAAAGGTATGAATATGCTACAGGTTTGGGCATTATAAAACTGTTAGAATGCTGATCTTTACCACAGCTCTACATTTGTAGCCTTCCTAAAAATGCCATCCTTTTAATGCCATTGAGCTTTCAAAAAAGATGATTTCAGAAATACAATTTTATTTTTCATATTTCCATTATCATCATTACAGATTAAATAAATGCAGAGGCTACTTTTCTCATACTTGGCAGTTATACTTTATTACTTGATATCCAAGTTAAAAATCTAAAATTGATTTCCCGTGTGAAGCGAGTTTTAGCCAACCATCTGCTTAGGAGAGTGAAAGGCAGACAAAGCTCATTCTTTCCCACTGCTGCTTCTCACTGCTGTTAGGTGGCTACTGGGAACCTTAAAATAGGATTGCCAGGTTTACTTTTCAGATAATGGAGTAGGCATATGTGTCTACCAGAGATTTGGGTCAGGGTGGTTTGTATTTAGACCAGTGAGACTAACTAATTTATTAGATACTAATACTGTTGAACCGCATAGACGGGAGCACAGATGTCACAACCATGTCCTGCTTTCCCTCTCCCATTTGCCATTTAGTGATAAAAAAGAGGATAAGCTTGAATATATGGATCACCTGGGAACCTAGATCTAGACTTAAATGTTATTATAGTGCCTGGATTGCTTAATCCAGTAGATTGCAATTTTTAGGATGGATATGTTAGAGAAAACTAGTTGGGTGCAGGCTACAAATTAAAAGAATATCTAGGAATAAAGAAAATCTAGAGCTGAAGAAGTTGCCATTTTGTCCGGATGTAGAAAATGTTAGAAACTTTGTGGTTCCTGGTGACCACAATTGTGGAAGAGCATTTCTGGCATTGCAGAGTCTACCATTGCAAAATATCTTTCAAAAGAAAAAAAAAATTGAAATTAAATACTTATTTCTGATATATGAAGCTAGGTTTTGAAATATAGCAGATATGTTAATCATGTGTTCAAAAACCATGAAATTCATAGGAAGGAAACATAATGTTGAATATGTTTTTTGTCGTAATATTTAAAAAAATTTTGTAGGCTCTATGCTTATTTTCTGATATTTTCTTGGCTTCCTGGCTCCTTTTCATCTTTTATCAAAGTTTTTGTGATATTCAAGGATTAAGTCTCTGCTTCTACCCAATCTGGTCACACGTGTATTCATCCTCATTTTAATTTCTTCTCTCTCTCCCTCACCTCCCATCTTATTTCTTTCTGTCTTCCTTTCTTTATGTTATCGAATCTTTACATTTAAAAAACTTTCTATACTGTCTGCTTTACTTCACAGACTCTCTTAAATATGTTTCTATACATTTTGAATTAGGAAGATTTCTTTTTCTTACATGTCAGTACAGAAGTTTTCTTTTTTTCTTAGAGAAACTCAAAGGCTAAAATTTATCAAGTGAAATAGAAATAGCAATGTGGAAGCAGGAAAATGTTTACTATTTAATGCCATTTAACTGATACCTATTCAATAATTTAGTGCGTGTGACCTCTCTAATCACAGTTTGGAAAAAAAAAAAAGAAAAAAGAAAAGAAAAAAAGGGGCGGGGAAATAGTAGAAGAGTCGGGGAAGGGAGGAGGGAAAGAAAAGGAAAAAATATATGCATTCGTATGTGGTTATTCGAGACTCAAAGCACTTCAACATTCACAAGGAGGGAGCTAAATGTTTAATGTAGGTTCTCCAGTTTAGCTAAAGTAAAACAAGTAAAAACCACAATTATGTTTTACTCTTTCTAGAGTTTTAAAGAATATAAGTCAAAAGCATATCCATGTGTTTTCTCTAGTATACACTACTCTATCTTATTTACACCCTGTGTGTGCTAACGCATATGCAGAAAAATAGTTCTTTTTGTTACATTTACCAACATTTAAATTCTATAGTCATTGTCAAGAAAATGGTAAATGAGGTCAATTCACAACTTGCCATACCCTGGTTCCCACTGCTTCTCTGCCCTTCAAAAGTGACCCCTTCCAAGAAAGGATCTGTTTCAATTCTGGATACTTTCACTTGAACTTTCTTTAATGTCTGAACTGTGTGTCTCAAATATGCAATTAATTGTGGTCTAGTAAACCTGATTTGATTTTCTTTAACAAAGTTTAAAAATACTGGAATATGATAGACTGCTTAGATAAAATTTCATTAGATAAGTAAATGTCATTTAAGCATGTTAAGGGAGCCATCTGAGGGACTTTTCGTTTCATTGGCTACAGATATATTCTGTTTTATTATAAATTGTCGGGAATCTCAGAAATACCAAAACTGATGGGCTGCAGTTCTTCATTTTAAGTGTTCAAAATATTAAGCTTTAACCTTAAAAACAAAGTGATGACCATAGGTTATATTGCTAATCCTTTGGAATGCATAAAAAAAGAAACAATTTTCCTGTTAGTGTTGTAGGTCCTACAATGAAATATTTAAGATGTGATTTGTCAAAATGTTCTAAATGATGTTTTACCTGCACCCAAATCACACAACAACAGCATTAGAAAACCAAAATTCCTTCCATGGCTATGAAGAGATGAAAGCTGCCCAAGGGCAGACCACACAGTTGGCTCCCCTCTGCTGCAGGGTTGGACGACAAATTCAGAATGATAAAGAAGCTCTCCCTATTAGTGAGTCCAAACCTGTGTCCTTTATTGAACGCAGTATTTAGCATGCGAGAGTGAGCATAGATTAGAAGAAAGAGCTCCTGTTGGGGCATCCTAAGCTTCTTGGGAAGTTTTTTCTTCTCTCAGATATATAAGCTTGAGCATATTTATCGCTGCTTTTTCCGTTGCTTTGTTAGTATTACCAGCACTTTAAACATGGAGAAATTCCCTATCTGAAGAGAAATGATGAAAGCCACTTAATAGGAAGACATTGCTCCAGTGGAAGGGTTTTCTTTCTAATGCTTTTTAAGTGTTGTCTTCAGGCTCTAAGTCAGATCTGTGCCTTGTTTCTGAGATAAGCATATAAACTCTCTTTTGGTAAAGCATTGCTTTTTTTTTTAGATACCCCTTGAGCACTTCTTTCTAAACCACTTTATATGGTTTTGCTAACCAAGGGAAACAGAAATGTTCCTGTAGCTAAAAGCTTCATATGTATTTTAAACAAAAAGCTGGCATTATTAAATGAAAAATATAAGAATCTATACCTTCACGGCATTTGTAGATATTTTATATATATATTTTAGTGCCAATGCTTAAATAAGTGGTTATGTTTTGTTATTTGTTTGTCTTTGTTTTGTTTTTGCACTGTCCCAGGCACTGGTGATACAGTGGTGAATAAAACCTTGCGATCCTCCTTTTGAGGATGTAAACTCTAATTCAGAGATTACGAGAATAACTTTGAATGTAAACAAACCTAAACTGTGATTCTAACTTGGCCAATTACTAGCTCTGTGAAGATGGACCTGTATTGTAATGTTCTCATGGGTAAATAACAGATAATAATCGCACTTTTGAAGCTAATGTTATATGATTAAAATTAGGAACCTAAGATGGGAAGTGTGCAATAAATATTAGTTATCACTAGTGTTTGCTGTGTGCTAATATCCTAATAGTAACAGAAGCAGTTTGTACATTGTGTGTGTCAAACATCTTCTGCAAACTTCACAGTGATCTTACAACATGTGTGTAGTCATTCTGTTTTACAGCTGAAGAATCTGGGGCTTAGGGCAAGAGTCTAATTAAAACTCACCCTAGTCTCACAGCTGCTACTTGTCAGAACGAAGACTTGAACCATGTTTATCTGATGCCAAAACCCGTGTGTTTCTACAGCATTCATTTTATACTTAATCCAGGAGTTGCACTGCTTGGAGGAGTCATTCTTCTTCTTCTTCTTCTTCTTCTTCTTATTCTTTTTTCTTACTTGAGAGAGAAACAAATTATACCTTTTTCTCTTGCCAAGTCTGCATGCTGAAAACAACAATACAGTCAGCTAACTTCCTTATAAAAAAGTACTCTGGCTACATAACCTTGGAGCAGATTTTGGCCAATTACTATTAAAATAATCTCTCTCTAGCATCGCCTCCTCCTTAACTTATTCCATTCCAAACCTGTCCCCTTATATGTAAGGTTTCCATATAATTTTTCTTCCAAACTGAGACATTTTGAGGAATAAAAGGGGGCACTAATGATAATCACTCTGAGTTAACAGCTGTAAACTAGCTCCACCCTGGAGAAAACAAAATGTATGATCACTCCATTTGTAAGAGTCCAAGGTTGAGATTATATGTTAGACTAGAAAAGCACGGAGCATAAAAGAGAGAAATATTCTTTGCCCCGATATGTGGATACATAAACATTTCCCCCGTAAGGCCAGAGTAAAGTCACCACATTATTAATGCGGCCTTCAGCATACACTCAATTACCTGCTAGAGCTGTGTGATAACATTTTCCACCTTTCTTTGCTTCTGCAGACCAAGGCGAGACTAATAACCGGCGCCTTCTCCTTATAACGATTAAATAGTCTATTCTCTGTTCAGGAGATCTGTGGATAAAAACATTTTATTTTTTTCTGCAAATCCTCTGGCCAGTACCCAAATACACATCCTATGTATTTGGGAGGAAATGTGCTGTGTAAAATGGTTTTGTTCAATCGGAGCTAAGTATCTCTGCAAAGGAAAAGGCATTTGTGAACTGTAATGCAAATTTCGCTATAAGGGCGACCGTGTTATTTGCAGCACCTTTCTGTTGCAACCGACATTTTGGAAACTGACTGCTGGGATAAATCTTTCATAAAGGAAGAATAAAAAGAAGTGAAGAGATGATAGCAGAGTGTTCAGTAGGCGATTAAACCCAGGGTTGCGTGGAGGGAATGGGGAGAGAAAAAAAGCAAATAGAAATGAGACACAAAATGGCTGGCTATTATGATTTCTCTCAGATTTAATTTAATTTTAAGATCTATTTATGATCAGTGAATTTGCTGAAATCAGTTGTTCATCTTTACCAGTTGCCTGTGATGAAAGCAGATATAGTTTATTTAGTGATTTATTTAATTTTTATTTTTCAATTATAGATGACATTCAATATGATATTAGTTGCAGGTATACGGCATAGTGGTTAGAAATTTATTTATTTTTTTTTTTGGTAACTTACAAAGTGATTCCCACAATAAGTCTAGTACCCACTTGGCACCATACGTAGTTATTACACTATTATTGGCTATGTTCCCTATGCTGTACTTCACATCCCCATAACTATTTTGTAACTACCGATTTGTAACTACCAGTTTTGTAACTCTTAACCCCTTTATCTTTTTGCTCAGCCTCTCGATCCCCTTCCCATCTGATTTCTTTCAAAACAATTTTTTTTGTATATACTTAACATTTAAACAGCATACAAGCTATAAATATATGAAAGGAGGATGGACTATAAATCTGGTTTTACATTA
>NW_006436811.1:2131398-2146566 GCF_000325575.1 Pteropus alecto | reverse complement strand
TATAAAACTCATAACTGACCACAGATACATCTTAAACAGATAGAAACTTAAATCAGCTCAAAGTATAAAGGAAAAAATAAAAAGACTATCAAAAGAAGAGATACAAATAAAAATATCAAGAGATTATTTTTTAAAAAAATCATTAAAACAGCATAAGCCAATTATGAAATTTATAATTACATTGGGAACCTCAGTGATGTATTTAAACTAAATGATTCATACCTTGATCCATAATTTCATTTACTTTTTATTTCTCCCCTCTATCCCTCATTTCTTGCTTGCTTCATCCTTTCTTTTATTTCATTTTATTTGCTTAGTTCTGAGATCATCACTTTCTTAAGAACCTAACTTTCTTAGAAGAGTCTTATCTCCCTTATCTCCTCTTCTTCTTTATTAGTTCTCTATATAATTATACTACTACATTTTTATTATTAGGACCCCCTCCCTCATCAGCCCTACTTTTCCCAAAATCTGACAATAAAACCATGTTTCTATTCTTAGCAATGTTGGACTCTGCTCATCTAAAATTCCCACCTGTCTATAGTTTCTTTTTTTTATTATTTAAAATATGAGCTGCTCATGTCTTCCAAAGATTCCTATCACTTACACACAAACAAGCATCAATTTTCCCTTATTTATCAGAATTAAGCCAGGAGTAAGAAGTGTCTCTATTTATTTCTACTTCCAGTGAGATAAAATTAACTTCAAGGCAATCTTAAATTTTATCAGATATTCTACTTTTAGATAACTGAGTCATCTAGCAGTTTCCAAGATGGTTAATGTATCCATAAGCACTGCCAGCTACAAACGGATTTAGAAACAGCACTTTCCATGTCGCAGGCTCCATGGTAGAATATCTACCCTTATCTTCATTCCTCCAAACAATTGTTCTCTTTGAATACTTGCCTGAAAAAACAATGCACCTCCCGGCAATTCTGGTCTATTCATTTTGCTCCAAGTTTCCCCCCTAGTACTGTCATCTAATGGTTATCGAAATGAGGGCTGGAGACCCTGGGGGTTTGGAAGATCAAAACTATTTTCACAATAATACTAAGACATTCTTTACCTTTTCTGCATCATTCTCTCAAGTGAATAAAGGAGTTTGCCAAAGACTGTATCATATGAGATGCCTTTATTGCTCTGATCACTGATCAAATATGGGCTTGGTATTCTTTGTTTTAAATTTTTCTGTTTAACTTTTAGATGCAACCCGCATAAACAAAGCCTCTTTAGGGTCCTCAGTACTTTTTAAGAGTGTAAAGAGCTCCTGAGACTAAAATATTTGAGAACTGCTGCTGCAGTCTAGTTATGGGTAATATTTACCAAGTCACAATTATGACTATGAAATCTATACATTTTTTTTGTAAAATTGCAAATAAATTTTGCTCTTTCTCATACTTGGACATTATAATTGTATGTCATAAGTTACAGTGGTTTTACCAGCCTTTTCTATGATACTCTCTCTTCAGAGTTACCAGTAGTTAGCCAGCATTTTTCTTCATTCTCTAATACATCTTTTATAACTCTAGAAACTTTTTTTTTCTTTTTGGCCTCAGGACAGTGTCCTTTGTTTGTTAAACAGTGTTTAGAGGAAGAGATATTCGTGTATATTTCATCGAAGGGTATTATTAGTAATATGATTTTAGTCAACTGCCATCATCTTTTGAGAAAATAAATAACTGACCATTGAAAAGTTTATTTAAAGCACATAAGGGCATAATGCAGACTAACTTTGGCTTATTAGCTCTGTCATTATTGTATCCAGGTGATAAACAACTTTTATTCTTCCTTATTTATTATTACATTTAGTGTATTTTGCATGACTAAGTTAAGAGTCTACATTATTTTAGTCTGAAATGCTGAGAAACACAAGTTTTCAGCAGAAGTAAACATAAGATATTATACCACATTTATATGGCATGTCAGCATTCCTAAGGATTTGAATTTATAACACAATTAATAGTGACAACTGCTGCATTCATTAAGATGATTTAATAAAACAAAGGTCCAGGTCAATCAACAATCAGATTGTGATATTATGGTTTTAAAGTTTGAAATTAGTTGGATGGATATAAATCTTTAAGTTATATTGCCATTTATGTAATCAGTATTAACATATAATAATAATAACATAGATATTAGGTGTGTTAATGAACATATTCTTATGTAAGCTTTTAAACTCAGTGTTTCTCTTACTAAAGAAATATATGCAAGTAAAATAAATAAGATTTTTCTGGACCATAAAATTCTTACTTAACAAGAACTCTGGTCATATTCAGTTTCAGAATTCGGTTAACAACAGTTTGATGATGTCATCAAGGGCTGAGTGTTTTCTATTATTCTACTGTGTCATGTTTCTTCCTGGTGGTTTCAAAATGGCTGCAATAGACTCAATTTTCACATATTAACTGTCTTCTAAGACAGAAAATAGTCTGTGAGAGATTATTTATTATTATTATTTTTAAAAACAGAAATGATAGATTTCCTCAGAAATCCTGACAGACTTCTCTTAATGTCTTCCTGCCCAGAACTATGTCACATGGCCAACTTCTAGGGCAAGCAAATCTTGAAAAGTGAATATCAGGTGGAAAAGCGACAATTTGAATAATTAGTTTATCCCTCTCAGTCACCTTTCTGGGTTGGGCACATTGACATTTTGAAAGATATGCTAGTTCTGTTTGGAAAGGAGGGTATTATTCATATCTAATTGGAAACTAACAGCTTTTGCCACAATTGATGTGAGATAAAAACAGAGACATGCACAGGATGCTCAGAAACCCAAAAGGTCAGGAAGCCCAGTCTGGGTAGCTGGGGGAAGGCACACTGGCAGGGAAGATAAGTGACCCAAATCTAGAAGGCAGAGTAAGAGTTAGCCAGGTGAAGGTACGTGGATAGGCAAATGAAAAAATATTACCTATGGCCTCAAGTCATATAAAAGGTCTGAAGTTATTTCAATAGTGAGGGCCAGTCTTCGTTCTGTAAATTTTATTTTTTAGAATATAATTACTATGTATTTCTCCCCACCTTTGTATGGATATGTTTCAGGACTCAAGCAGAAGTAGGAGTAAACCAGTAGGATGCATGTCCACATAGTCATATTGCACTAGGTCAATGAAGTGCTTTCACACACATAATTTTCCTACACATTTAAAGTGATGTGAGGAAGCCATGTCATATTTTGTTGTTGTTAGTTCTCCTAGGAAGGTGGATTTTTTATTACATTCTGTTAGATTACATTATCAATCCTTGCTAGAGTCTTCTTAACTTCTAAAGAAAAAAAAAAAAAACAAACAAACCTCTAATATCAGTGAGCAAAGAGCCTTGAGATCCACTGAATATTTTTTTCTCTGAAACTATATTCTCAAGTTGAACAATTTACATCAAACAGCTTTCTTCTTATTAGATTTGCTGTATAATCATGGTTAAGACTGTGCGTTTTCCACACAAATTTCCTTGGGATTCAATCAAGTATTTATCAAACCCTTCAGCATACTTACAGTCCCATTAGATTAGTCCACTGATGTTTACCTGGAGAGTAGATATTCCATGAGTTTGCTTTCAGTGGAGGTCAAAACCCAATAATAGTGGCCTGGGATGTGTCTGTCACTCTTAGTATTTATTACTGCAAATGCAAATTGATAAAATTATCTGGATACGGCATGACTCTTTTTAAAAGGGAAACATAATTGGAGAGCAACTGATAATTATGGATAGATAATGATCACATATTGTTGCCCTTAGGAATTTATTATATAGATATGATCTATTATTTATGCATTTCCCCTGAATAAGATTTACTTGTAAGGATTTCAAAAAATATTTTTTTCTACTTTTCAAGTAATAGTGCCTCCTTGCCTAGGACTGATGCTCATTGTATGTATCAGCAGGTTTCATCTTGGCACTGATAAGCAGAGCTATATCTTAAGACACTTGTATATTTAGCTGATTATTAGAAATAAAGCAAATAGACTTCATGCCCAAATGTGAATATGGAATAACATTTTTTCTAAATCCAATTTTTGTTTAGATGACCTGCAATAGCGAGTACTTCTCGCAGTGATAGGATGGGGACAGGCTGCAATGACCGGAAGTGATAGCAGTGTGGGCGAGTATGGAAGCCCTTGAACTGTTACAGGATCAGCCGTGATGCTGCACTGTACTGGGAATAACTTTGCTTAATGAATCCCAGCTTTCTTTTCTTAAATTGAACTGAAAGTCAGAAAATAAAAACATAAGACAATAAATTATAACCCAGGGTCTAATGTTCACTTTTTTTTTTTTTATTTAACTAAGCAAATTAACTTAAAGATATTTGTATGCACAAGCAGATATTTCTTTCTAATTTACTGTGGATGACATTTTACTTCAGAATCCAGATTGGCTTTAATTTTTGTTCCTCTTTTGCTTCATTGTTTCTTTTTCTTTTTAACAAAAAGCCATTTTCAAGAGTAGATCCATAAGGGAAATTGCAATTCTGTTTTATTTGTTTTAAATTTAAATGCTTTTATTGATATGCCTTGGAATAAAATAGACAAATGACCATTTGGCTTAGGCACACATCTTACCTGAGGGGAATAACCAAATGTGTTTTCATATTTACTTTCTCTGTCTCCCCCATTCTAATTCCAAACAAGTATCAGCAACATCACCAAACCTCTTTTTCCAGCTTTCTATTTTAAGCACCACCACCAACAACAAAAATAAAATAAAATAAAAGAGAAGGAGTAGAAATTTTCTCTTTTGTCTAAACCATTTGAACATCAAAAATAAGCTGCTAGCAAGAGATAGAAAGATGCAGGCCAACCCCAGGCATAATACACACTTTTCAGAAGTTTCTTTCTAGACCAGAAAATGGCACGATCCTACCTTGAGTGACCTTATGGATAAGCCCAGCTCAGATCAGTGGAAGACCATAGGTAGAAACTCAGGCTGATTATTCAGGAGAGAAAAATAATTAAACACATATGGTGCCAGGCTTTCTTCTAGGAGGCTTCATGCCTGCTCATTTCTACTCCACTATAGCTCTACAAGATGGATGTTTTAGTCCCAATATTTAGAAATTAAAAAAAAGCAAGACTCCAAAAAGCATAACAACTTGTCCAGGATCCACTACTTGTATGGGGTAGTACTGGGATTCAATTACAGGTGTGCCTAATTCCAAGCTTTTCCCACTACACAGCTCAGTAAAAAGCTACTATTTTAATGAGTGGTGAGATTCCGTTCTGCCTTATCTCTTGGCAGCATAATCAACAAATCTCACGGCATGCAATTAAAAATTATCTTGTCCAGGTGCATGCTGTCTACAAACTATGTATCACTGTTGTTATTTGTTTTATTCTCTTATAAGTTTGTCATATTTAGTGGATGAAAAATCATATTTTCATTTATAATAAAATTACTCTCATATTTAAATTAGTATTAGCTACGGCCTGGTGATTAACATGGCTAATGCATTGGTCTTAGTTTTTGAGCTTTTTTAGTAGCAACTAAAATGGTATTTTCTTATCCATTTAAAATTTTATGATTTAATTCCAGAACCCAATTTAAAATTCACTTAACCGTGCTCTATAAACTTTTTGTTTTCTTCTTTCATATTTAATGAGGACACCTCAATTGTACACATTTGTGAGAATCAACAAAAGAGAGAATGAGGAAAATCTAATAGAGATATAGATTTTTAAAATAGACAAATCAAGTCTTAAATTAATTAAAATACCTCTAAATCTCCAAGGTCTTCTTTCCTCTTCACCTATATAAACCTAAACCCAAGAGCCTATTATTCATAAAATGAAGTTGTAATCATTCCAACAGTAGAATTTCTAAATACATTTATTAAGTTATAATAATTCAAGTTACAATAATTCAAGAAATTATCAACCAAATAGCAAAGAAACAACAATTTAAAAAAATTCTTCACACTCTACTGAAAATTTATCCTTAATTTATAGTTATCATATAATTTTACAAAACTTTTCTTACCGCTACACTCCTCACTTCAGATTTGGAATTAAAACATGAACTGACCTTATTTCTTGCAGCCTTAACTCTGCCTACCCTGTACTACATAATGCTGGACAAACCACATAACCTTTTTGGAATCTCAGTGTTCTATCAAATAAAGGGTCAAAGTATCTTCCATTTCTGAATAACTAGGATTATATAAAATTAAATATATATTACTATAATTAATTCTATAATTTGAGTATATTTTATTTTTCTTTTCTCACAAAAACCCCAATTATTTTACAAAAGGAATAATAGCTTTAAAGTTTGCTATAAGCAGTAACAGTCACTTCACACCGATAATTTTTGTTATGAGACATACATATGAGGAGCTTGTTGTCCAATTATCTTTCTCTTCCATGGAGAATAGAGATGCTCAGAATAAAGGTAAATTAGTTCAGTAATTAGTTACAGAACTGTTTAGCTAGTCATTGATAACAAGGAAGCATGAAGAACAGAATGTCACAAAAATATTTTAAAATAAAATATTTTAAAAACAATATTTTTATGGTTTGCTATTCCTGTGTTTAGAAACAGGACTGAAAACTCCTTTAATACATTTCAGTCAGTGATTACATGATATCAACCGCTGATGTCTTCTCAGAATGGATGCACTTCCTAAATGTTTATGATTCTAGAAGTGTGGGCATATATTTTGCCAATATGCTGAAATTATTGATCCACAAAATAATTTTGGTTTTATTATTAGACAAATAGAAGATCTATATTTACATGGCTCCCTACTTTCAGTAGTATTTACTTTTTAAAGAAGAAATGGTAGTACTTATCATACAATGATACCAAAATATATTCCTCATGACTTACCTATTTCCTTTTTTCCATCCCATTGTATTAATGTTTCTTTCTCATTTATTATTTTTTTTCTTGCTTGGTCCTAGATCACTTAGATCCGTTTGTTGACTTCTAAATTCAGATTCTATAATCATCTACTAAGCTAAATCCTTATATATGTCAGACCCCATGCTGAGCATTTTCATACACATTATTTTATTTATTACTCACAGCAATTGTACAAATACAGATGTCATTATTCACATCTATGAATTAGGTGTGTGGCAAGGCAAGAAATGAACTGAGTCTCTTTCACTCCAAGTCTAGTGCTTCTTCCCCTGCAACAGAGCTGGCTTTAGACCCACAGATCTTTATTTGTTTCTTTGTTCATTTGGTCATTCATTCATGTATTTTTTTTTTATGATCATGGTTAGAAACCAAACACTGCAGTTTGTGACAACTGGTGCTGATGAGTATCAGTGGCATGTGGGATCATTGTGGGAGTCATAATGAATGGTAGTCAACAGTTTGTGTAAAGTAAGCCTCAAGTCAGCCCTTTGGAATGGCTTCATCAGATATTCTATTAAATTGGTTCATTACATATTCTAAAGAGTTGAAACAAGTTCAATGACAATTTAATTATTGCCCATCTTTCCTGGATAGCTCCTCTAATAGTCTGCTAGTCCATGAGAAACAAGAAGTGTGTGGTATGTGTCCTTTGCTCAAGTTCTTAAGTTAATTCAGATTCTTAAAATTTCTACCCTTAATCCTTCCTCATCATTCCACTATTTTTAAACTCTTAAACTAGTTAGATACATACTATATACAAACTTAGCCCTCCTACCCATACTTTCTCCAAATATTTTTGTATACTTATGGCTACCTCAATAGATTTAAATCTTCTTTGAGAAAATAAATCTTATTTATTTTTGTCCTCATTCCACAATCTATACTTGAATCAGACTATGAAATAAAAATGCTTTTCACTTGATAGGAAATTTTAAAATGTTTGATAGATGAATAGTAAATACTGTAATGAGACTTTACATTTAATATAAATACATCATGGAAAAGATAACATTCTTTTTTTGAGTGTGCATATTTTTACCTCACATTCTACACCATAATTATTAAGTGCCCAGTGACATTTTGGTTTAAGATAAACCAGCAAAAAGGAGAGTATTTGATTGATATAAAATATTTTTCTCATTCTGTTAGTATATTCTCTGGGTACTGTATGAGCTTAGTCCTACGTAATTAAAACCTTTTACAAGTATTTATTTGTCATAGAGCCACTCTTAGGGAAACATAAGACTCTTTAATACATCAATAGCACTGAAGAAGACCTATTGATTGTGTATTGAATGAAAAGACTGAAGGCGTATCCTTCACCTTTTCCCATTTCTTGAGGCCTAACACTAAAATTTAGAGTATTATTGAACATTTCATTGGCAATTGAAGCTGCCTCGTATATGAGGACTAATATCATGTTTCTCTTTCTCAAGATGCAGAACTGTACAAACATGAACAAAAATGAATCTACTATATATGACCAATATTGTTTTTCAAGGATATTGCCTTGAACTCTGCTACATTTTGGAGTTTCACTTTTATTGAGAGACCAGAAGAATTACTTAAATATACATGCTCATTATTTGATTATTGACATACATTACAATAATTTGTTTAGTATATTTTATTCAGTATAAAATTGTCATTTTTTTATTTTCTGGTTGTCAGAGAGCTACATTTATTTAAAGTTAACTCTTCTATGTCCTTCACTATGTTTAATTGTACTTTTTATTCATTTTGAAAGTAGAATATGTTCATTAAAAGAAATCATCATCCATTCCACTTCTTTTTCTGATAAATTTAACAAAGTTGTATATCAGAAAATTTTCCACTTAAATAAAACATCAAATTAGAAAGAAAGCAGTTGATATTGTAAAGATGACAGTTCTCTTAATATGTTTTAAATGAGATGGAAGTTTGAAAATTCTCAATCCTATTCTATAGTTGGCAAAGAAAATTTAAATGCAAAGATGCGCATGCCACCCATAAATAAGTATATTTAATTCTGCAGTGAACCCATGATTATATTATTGTAGGTCTCTGTGTAATTGATTATGGTTGACTATAAAGAAAAGGATCATAAAACATGAAAATATTTACTAGTCCTAATTTTTAAGTCAGACTTTCTTCTCCTTCCCATCCGCAAGCAAATAGGTAGACTTACAAGTAAGCACCATGAAATAAATTCTAACTTTTATTCTGGAAGTGATAGGAAGTGATAGGAAGTGATACATTCTTATAGCTGGACTCTTGGTCTTGATATTTCTTAAACTAAGGTAACCTTTTTTTATAGTTCACCAAAGAGATCTGTTTCATTGAAATGTGGAAGGTAAACTTTAGAGTTTATCATTTAAGCCAGTGACCCATGAAAATATGAGAGGGTTCTCCACTGCCACTCGATTATCAGATCCGCATCATTCTGTCTAGATAATCATAGTGGTTTTCTAACCGGACTCCCTGCTATCAAATTCCAGCCCACGGGGTCACCCTCCACATGAAAAGTGAAATAGTGTGTTATTCCTCAGCTTCATACCCTTCTATTTTTCTTATCAGCCACAGTATAATGTCAAATGCTTTGGCATTGTACCCAAACACTGCAGATTCCTTTCTTGCCTCATCCTTTTGGTTCTCTCTTATTCACTATATATTTTCTAAATGCCCAGCAGGCACCAGGGATAAATGAAGCTCAATCCTGCTGTCAGTAACTTACAGTATACTCTTTATTTAAAAGACAATGCAAGAATCACCTCTGGAAACGTGTGCTTACCTTCAGCTAATCTGGATCCTTCCCCACTACACCTACACACAGTTCTGTAATTCTAGAATGGTTTGTTCATATATGTCTGATTTATTTATGTGATTTATGCATGATATACCTTTAAAGTTATTTACTTATTCAATAAATATTTATTCAGCATTAACTATGTGTTAATGACTGGTCATTGCCAAAAGCTCCTTGAGATTCTTACTGGCCTTCCCCTATGGCATGACTCTTCCGTGCCTGTCGATACATCCATATTTTGCATTATTTGCGGAGTTGTCGAGTGTCTGTTTCCCAGCCAGGCAGCAGCTCCCTCTACCACTCTGCCAGCTGCTCTCCCTGCACAGCTTCGAAAGCATAGTTCCAACTCAGCTCCAACTCATAAAAGGAGTTAACAGTGGAGCTGCGTCAGTGGGTATGTTTATAGGTCTTTTTTTCTCCTCCTTTTCTTATAACATAAATCATTAGTTGCCTTGTCTGAGTGAACAAGTGGCTATTGGCAGGCATGAACTTTCATCAGTATTCTTACTTTTCTATCATCAGTGTGTAGACATTAATTATATGGGGAAAAAAATAGATCTCGGATTTTAAACATTAACAAATAAGAATTACATAATTTTGAAACTAGAAGGAAATTTACACCTGGAACAATCAAGTCCAAACCTTCCAGAGCTTAACTCAAAGGCACACGAGTGAGATGGAATATACAAAAAACAAGAAAAATGAAAGTGTGGGGCAGTGTTTTAATTTGCATCTAAAAAAGACAACCAAGATTTAAAGAGCTATCAATGTAATAAATGTTGTTTATACAAGGAATAAATCAATTATTCCTCTTCCAGTGGATTTTAAGTACTACCTTAGGAAAGAGCAAAGCGCATATTACCCAACTCTGGTCATTTGAAAAGAAGAGCAATGTGTTGCCTGCAGAGACAGCGAAGCTCCTCCGAGCTTCATCTAGGTAGGGCAATTCAGAAACGGAGATGTAACCTTATAGTATTTTTCACATAGCTTAACCTGAAGTAGTGTCAGCTAATTTCATCTTCATTAGTTATGAAAGTGTACAATCCGAACCCAGAAGCGTGGACTGCCAAGGAAAATATATTTAATGTACTGACTCATCTCTGCTTCACTTTGCGCTCTACAGACTTTAAAGTTTCAGTTCCAGAGGCAAACAACTCTGTTTTAAATTTAAATAATAACAAAAAATTGCACTGCAAATAGACTGAGAGGAACAGCTTAAGGAATAAAGAATTTGTTGTTGGAGAAAACAATACGCACTATATTATTATTACTTTTAATTCAGTAAATTCTAAGATGTGTTTGGCATTTATTATAAAAAACATTACCTGAATTACACATCCAACCATATAAAATTTTAATTTAATAATCATTCTGGATATTATGAGATAACTAAGAAATTTTTGAAAATGTTATTAATAATTATTTTTTCTTGTTATAACTTTTTCACATATTACTAATTATACGTATATGTATTTAATACTCTAAACTTAGATATATGTCTAAATTGGCTTAACAAACTATTTCCTCCAATTATTTGCTGAAATAATTTTATTTACATGGGGAAAGTATATATGTTTTCTCCAGTGACTTTCTAACCCTAGCATTTCAATTTCATTTGACAAATTGCATTTGATATATATGGTATGTCATGTAGCACTCAAGTTATACAAACTAGCAAGATCAAATTCCCTGTTCTCAATGATTCAAAATGTGTCTCTAATTTCTAGTTTTATATAGCAGTAGTTTTTTTTCTTTTGAGAAGGTTACAAGTATGTCAGTTAATATTTTGTTTTCTCTTAACAGAAATTAACATGCAAGCTAAAAAAAAAAAACCAAACGTATATGCATGTGTATGTGTGTGTATATGTGTATGTATATAAATTTATGTGAAGAGATTGAAGTGTATTTTTACTACAAATTGTATATTAGATTTATTTTGAGCAACCTGAACCCACATCGGGGCAGATTCAACGTAGATTGCTTTCATGCTTGTCATAAACTGAACTCTTTAGACTGAATACATGATAAATTTTTTCTCTAAGTCTTCTACAGTATGAGCTACCTTTGAGTTGTTCACTCATTTATGAAGGTTTAGGTTTGGTTCCCTGAATTGGGGTAAAAATTGCAATTCATGATACCAAGAAATGAGCATAGACTTCTTGCCATGCAACACTGAATTTGTGAATCTAACTCGAATGTATAATGTGAGTTTCCTAAATTCTTTGGCAAGTTTCTCTTTTATGAAATCACTGAAGCTCAAGCCTCTATTAGATACACTGTTGACACTTGGGTGCCTTAAAAATGTACCTGCTCACTGAAGAAAATGATAAAACAGACAGAGAGCATTTGTAGAGTTTAACAGTGTTTGGAGCCTCCTAATAACATTGTATAATTTTCGTTAGAAAATTTCATGACATTGACATGAAGAATATATCTATAATTGCATAGCTTGTCAGCGGACAGTATATATGCAACACCCAAGATCTTAAATAGATTCTGATCACTTACTCTAGCACAATTCTCACTCATAAAATTGTTGATTGTTATTGCATGTTAATTTTTTTGTATGTCATTTCACTGGTGACAGTTTATTTTGTTACAATATTCTACTGAAATAAAGTAAACCATAATTAATTAATTACATATAGATCACAGCTAAAGTAAGGAACAAAGCTGATAGTATAGCCAATACACGCTGCTTTACAATGGTTGTGTTAGTAAAACATAAAGCTGTCATTAGAGCTTATTTTCTTAAAGGACTGCAACGCGAAAATTGTAGTTGTTTCCCCATTCGATCTTTTCCCCGTAGTAATGTGCTGGATGGCATAAGAAGACAAGCTAGGAAAAAAATCTTGGTGTTCTTCACTCCTCACATAATAGAGATAAATACTAGTTTAAGTAACAGTATGGGAAGGATTGAAAGGCAGCCCAAGGTGGTGTTAGATAAATAGAATTGCTAAAAGCCTGATTATCTTGGAAGCTAGTCCCAATTGTCTGTGATAACAGTTTCTATGTTCATCATATAGACTCCATCCATTTCCTAGCATGTGACTCAGGATGCTGTAAGATATAAGTCATGGTCTGTGAAGTGTGGTTGTGAGTGGAATGGTCTTGCCCAGATTTTCAGACAACTACTATGTGTCCCATTTATTTTGGGCTAATAATTCCTCAGGAATTATTATTTATTCATATACTAGTAGATGTGATCTAATCATGAGTCATAGGGTGACTTCAATTTTGGGGTCAGAGGAAAAAAACATAGGGAGACGTAAGACAGAACAATGGCCCACATTAATTTCTCATACAAAAACTAACTCAAATTTTGTCTACCATGCTTGCCCTTTGCCCACAGAGTTTAAGAGGAGAGGCAATTAAATCACATTATTGGGGAAATGTATTCTCTTTGGATTAGAATTTTGAAACAGAGATATGTTCATTTTAGATATTGAGTATCAATCAAGTTGTTTTTTACCAATGGAAAATGATCTAAAGAATCATATTTAGGTGTAGTCGTATGCCTGAAAGTTATTTCTCTCTTTGTGTTTGTTTTTCTGCCTCTGTTTCTCTCTGTCTCTCTGTATCTTCTCTCTCTCTATGAAAAGAAAATATTTTTTTGTGTGTGTGTGAGTGGCAGCATTTTTTGGGGGGAAAGCATCATTAAAATTAAAATATAAGTGTATCTCTATATAATGTATTAATGAAAGCCTTATAAAATACTTTTAGTTGAAGTAAAGATTACTATCTGCAAAAGAAGGACTTTCATGTCTAAGGTCATTGATTATTTTTTGAGTCTGCATGAAATGGGAAGATTAGCTTCTAGGAAGCAAAAGTAGATCAATATAGCTCTGCTTATCTGATATTACATTTTGCCCCTTCTAACTAGTCAGGAGAATTGAAATCTCTTTACCAGCTAAGTTTAAATCACCTGAAAGTACACATTAACATCAAGTTTCTAAGCCTTTTTTTTTTTTTGAACCTTGTTTTCACATACAAGGGAGATACTATTGAAAAGAATTCATATACCATCAGAATTTATGTTTAAATCTCAAAGCCATTTGGTTAAAATTCTATCTTTGAAAGTGGTAGAAATTTAAACTTTTTTTATTTTTTGAGATCTGTTATAGTTTTAAATGATCACCCTTAATCCTTGACTCAGAATTTGACTTGTGAATAATAGCAGAACATATTTGTTTAGATGTTTTTGGAAATCACTTTTCATGAACCAATTCCTATGCACATCCAACATAAAGAAAAAGATCACATCCCTTCAAAGATCTTTCACACTGGATTCAACCATGTTGAAACAATTTGGGAAAGGGGAAGAAGCTGAATATTGGGGAATAACAAAATGATAAATGGGCTCCAAGATACTACTTTAAAACACATTATAAAGCTCAAGGTTACAAACTTGAAATGCCTAATTTCTTAATCCAGTGATTTTATTCATAAAACAAGAGGAATTTACTTCTTGCATGATTTTCTGTTACTCTAATTATTTTACAAATGCATGTTTCCAGTGTATGAAGAAGTATGCATGAGATTGTTTGTACTCACAATTTAAAGGAAAATTGTACATCATAATCCATTTTGGAAGAAACGAGATTGTTTGTACTCACAATTTAAAGGAAAATTGTACATCATGATCTATTTTGGAGTAATTTAAAACATAATAAAATGTGCCTAATTCAATACAGAATATTCATATTGGTGGTTACTAATGTTATTTCTTGAAAATATGATTTGAATGTGTATGCAGGCTTTATTCTCTGAGATGCTACACCTTTACATATTTATTTATGAAGAATGCCTTTCTTTCCAAGAGACTTGCATAATCACCTTTGTGAAAACGTATGTTGGTTAACAGGATTTTGAAACACATATTCATAATATCCAACAATATAAATAACAGTATCAAATAAAGTAGATATGTCTGCCCTCAGAGTACAATGAACATTGAAACTTTTCATTACTGACTTTTGTGAATATTTAATTGCAACACTTAGATAAAAGACATGAACATATTTTTAATTATTAAAAAAAATAACAGAAAACTATGTAAACTCATAGTCAAAAATAAAACCTTTAAATCTTCAAAGTCACCACATATGCCCATTAAATATTACTGAAAAATTTTATAAAGTGGTTGTGGTGGGGAGTGAAAGGGAAAAAAGGATTTGATAAAATAATAAATACCACATTGACTATCTTTGAATCTTGGTAACAGTCACTGTGAAATCTATATTAATCCAATAAACGAAGAGGCTAAAATCAGTTAACTGAAGGTAAAATCATTATCCAATATAGACTAATTCTATTTCCAGTGAGTGGGGAATATAATTCTTATAAGTGTAAACATAGTCATAGATCTCACAGTTTCATAAATATAAATGATATAACGCCATTCCCTTTAGTCTAGAAGAGTTCATTCTGTTGGCAAGCACAATTATTTAAGGGAAATATATCTTTACTTTGAGTGGTCATGGATAAAAGTTGAGACAACTATAAATTAATGAAATCCA
>NW_006436811.1:2127493-2131358 GCF_000325575.1 Pteropus alecto | reverse complement strand
TCCTTAGATATATATTCCAGGGGATTTGACTGTCATCCAGATAATAGCAGGCTGGCTTTTAAAAACTGCCCAATATCAGCTTGGGAGAAATAACCCTATTTATATCTATTCAATTCATTCAATTATTTATTCATCAAATAATTGGTGCAACTCATACACCAGGCACATAGTAGGCTCTGGAGACAGACATAAATGGAACCGAAGGCCGCATTTGAAATGCTCTGGTCAAATCACAAAAGTGATAATTGCAGAAAAGCAGGTTTTGTCAGTAAACCTACCTAGGGAGCTCAGAGGAGGAAGCAGCCAGCTCTTTGTAATTTTATGAGAAATTTTACACTGGAAATAACTTTTGAGATACATTTGAAGGATGAGTAGAAATCAATCAGAAGGTGGAAACTTGTGTTGCTTAATTGGTTGGCTGGAGGAGAAAATCTTGTCATTGATAACAGTATACAGACAGGAAGAAAAAGGGGATGAAGTAATGCTTTGTGTTAGGGTTTTTGATTTGTTTATTTTTTCTGTTTTTTAAAGGAGTTTATCCATGATGACCATGTCTGCAAAATTGTGTATTATCTTTAGAGTGCAGAATGATAAATGGTTATTTCAAACTGAGTATTAATTACAGTCTTGATTTTTGTGTCTCAGGAACTATTAAATTGACATGTTATGATTTTTCTTGATGGAAAGTAAAATACTTAAGAATTATTAAAAATACAAGTATAACTATCTTGCCATTACTATGTGAGTTGAAGAACCAAGAAACTGTGACATCATGTAGCAAAGGTGGTGTTTAATAACATAGCTTAATAACTTGTCCTATTTGACAGATCTTTGTTGTTTTGTGCTCAATGAATTAATGTTGATACTGATAGCTTATGTGGTCATGTAACATGTGCACAACAGTCATGAAAAACACTCAATTTTGTCATTAAATTAGAATTAAGTAGTCCACTTTTGCCAATCAACACTAGTATATTTCTATGACATCATAATTTTCAGAACCCATTTGCAAAGTAGGGACTATAGTATAATTAATTTATAACAAATCAACATAATTGATAAATACTTACAAATAATTGTATTACTATTAGTAAGGCCATGTTTTGTGACTACAATAAGATAAATCATTATGTTTTATAATTACATTTAGTAAGCACTTCGTTTTTTCTTTTATAGTATAAAACATTGACTCAACTAAAACTTAATTCATCATTTCACCACCACCGCTCCCCCCCAAAAAAAAACTAAAGCATATTCATTATATGTTAGTCAGTGACTTCATGGGGTACAGTGGGTATGCAAAGAAGTTAAAGATACAATATATGGCTTTCAAAAACTAAAACGAAAACCAACATTTAGTAATAGAGAGGAGAATATATTTCACAAGATTTTCTATGGAGATGAAAGATTTACTGTCAGTTTCATAAAATAGTAGTAAGTTATAATATTAAGAATAAAATGTAATAGCATAATGTTATTTCTAGAACAGTGAAGATGGGTGCTGTTTTGGACTAATGAATAATATGCAACATGGTTGTAAAAATACATAATTTGTATATGTGTTAAGAGAAGAATCTTATGGACCATTAAGCTGATTTATAACCAACATTTTTGACTAGTTAAAAGATATTTTTTCTTCCCTTTATCAGACATGTTTCTTAGAACAAAATAGAAGATACAGTTGTAACAGTTTTTCATTTGCTGCATTAAACACCTTTAAGTGCCTGTCCACCAAAGATTTTCACATTCCATGCTTTCAAGATTGACATGTTATTATTCCCCAGAGTTCTAAACCTAATTTTATTTTCTATTAAATCCTACCAGACAGGTGATATTGAAAACCACTCTTAGAATTAAAATGTAACTAAATCCATTTAACTCTTATTACAATATCTGACTGCCCTCTTGTAATCTTACTGTTAGAATCCATTACAAATCCATAACTGTTTTTTCCTACAAGCTATACATTTAAATTATAAATAAGGGAAATGAAAAAGAAAACAAGAGCTCTGAGAAGCTGTTGATCATATCATCTTAATCTTATTATTTCCATGATATCAACACCTTATTTAAACACCCTGAAACACCCTCTGGTAATTCATTGGAAGGGAATGTGGGGGAAAGGAGCATCCCTATGCTGAGTCAATGGTTGGATTAATGGTTCCGAAGCAGTTATTTTGGTGGGGGATTGGGCAGGGAGAAGGTAGGCATGAGAAAAAAAAAAAAAAAAAAGACAATGGATTCTATTTATAGTTATTGTGTTTTTTACATTTTATGATAACCTAATGTAAATGTTCTTCATGTTTTCTTACCTCAAAGTGTGTCTGAACTCTCTTTGCACTTTCAATAGATATACACAGTTAACATTAGAATTTATGAACTTTTAAAAGAGAATGCTTAATTAATAATCTAAGTAAGTATATAAATATGTTAAAACCAATGATCAAATATTCATAATGCCCAGAGCTCTGGAATGCACAGATAGAAAAATCTTAATTTATATGTTAATCATTTTATAAGTTTCACATTGTCAAAATTATCATTTACAATATGACCAGAGGTATCATTATTTGAATGTAGTGATTTAGTTTAGGTTTTGTGTGTAAAATCAAAGTCCTGTAAAATATAAGCATATTTAAGGGGGAAAATAAGCAGGTATATCCAATAATGGTTACTAATTACCTGTAAACAATTAATATAAATAAATAATTAACACATTTTAATGGAAGTATTATATTCTTAAAATGTTATTGCTGCTTTATGAGGTCACCATGCTAAATAAATTTTATTTTAATTATTTTTATTTAGCAACCTTTTACAGTGTTTATAAGTGGTCTTCATATAGTGTTGCCTATGGGGAAAATAAAAATTTGAAAAATTAAAATAATTGTTAAAAATTCCCAGAAAGTGGAAAAAAAACTGATATCAACTCATAAATGATACACTAGCACTCAGAAGATGTATATATTAAATATCTTCATATAGAAAGCCATGGCAACGCTGTATTTTTATTTTTGCTGATATCTGGATGTCAAAATATCAGACTCACTTTCCTAGAATTGCTGCTGGAGTAACTAGGTAGCAATCATAGTTCTTGGAAAACAACTAAAAACCAATTAGCAAATTGACTTTGATGTGTGCCATCCTTGCAAATGACATTGGACTTCCCCTGAGGAGATATGGTATTTGTGAGCATTTCAAATGAAACATGAACACCAAAGACTCACATTTTCTTAGAAGAAAGAAAATGGAATACAGTGCTTTTAAACCTACTTTATGGGGGGCAAAAAATGCAATAAAATAAGACTTAAAAGATCCTTCCATTTATATTTTGGTGAGATACTCATATGAAAGCATGCTATTGCTTTACGTTCATTACATCTCATTTTCCTCATCAGATAAATGTTCATAATGTAATTTTTTTCTTTTCTCACAGTCTCATTGATCAGCAGAAATCAACGTCCGATAACATTTAATGCTTTGTAAGGTACAGTCTACAGAGGGAATAATTAAGAACACTTCTTTATCCTTAGATCGCAGGTGAAGATTGCCTTTTAGTGACACAGGAATCACAAGTCCTCACTCTTGAACAGCAGCTTCCTGATAAATGTTCAGTTCATCCCCAAAAAGTTTCATTCCTAAAAGAAACGTAGTTTGTTAAATGACCAAGTAAGTTCATAAAAATTATTCAAGCATTGTCATAACTGAAACAGCAGAGATGTCATATTTATTGGATTCTATTTTAAGTTTTTCAGTAGTTAGAGAAAGAGCAATTGAGAACTCCCTTCTTGTCTCAAAGAGTAC
Source organism: Pteropus alecto (assembly GCF_000325575.1). Classification (NCBI taxonomy): domain Eukaryota; kingdom Metazoa; phylum Chordata; class Mammalia; order Chiroptera; family Pteropodidae; genus Pteropus; species Pteropus alecto. Next base: position 2,127,554 of record NW_006436811.1, on the reverse strand, counting down.
GCCTTTTGTTTTATTTTGTTTATTTATTTATTTTTTTTACTGTATTTAGAATGTATTGCAT
>NW_006436811.1:2087929-2127444 GCF_000325575.1 Pteropus alecto | reverse complement strand
CATCAGATAGCTTTCTCTACCCCTGAGCTTGGTGGCCTATTCCTGCTAATTAGATTTACTTAAAAGAATTTGACCTATCAGTACAGATTAGATTTGAATTAGGGTCATTTTCAAGTATATTTGTTTTCACAGTATATTTAGAAGATGAAAATCTTTAACAATTAATAGATCTTTAACAATTAATAGATCTCCTGGGTAAGAGTTCACTTTTAAGCCTAGCTTTAAAAGGAAGGGTTATAATATTTTTCCTCTATTCATCTGCCCTTTCTGATCTTCATATAATAACTTCTTTTTAGAAGAAATTATTGGAGTGTCTAATGTGCACCCTTTATACAGGAATCTATGCCAAGTTACAGGTTTTCTTTCTTCTTAATAATTCTAATCGTATGCATTCCTTATCACATTGAATTTGTCCTTGGTATAGATGGCAAAGCTCTAAGTGAGGGTTTAATTATAGCCATTTAGAGACAACTTTAAAACTCCTGTCTAATTTACTGCAGTTTAAAGTAGAGTCTGGATGAGAGTTTAAAAGTTTTAAAACTACTAATAGATAAGATACTTACAGGGAGGTTTGTACAGTTTAAAATATTTTTCAAGGAGAAATTAGAGAATCAAAAGACTTTTTCATAATTAAAGTCACATGACCAGGCCTAGTTTTGAATTTTAACTCAGGTAGTTGTGCTTTAGAATTTCATTGCTTAATTGACTAGTTTTATGTTTATCTTTTCTAAGATGGCCTTCTAAGAAACTTTTGTGATACTTCTGATTTAGGACTATATTTTTTGTTATGCATTTTTTTTCCCAGAGAAAACTGCTTTAAATCATAAAAAATCAATAGTATTTAATTGCAGTATTAAAATTATACCTTACAAAGTCTGAGAAGAAAAAGAATCTTGAGTTATTTTTAATTCTTATAGAAGTTACTTCAAATACGTATGATAAGTTTTAAACACCTATGTTTCCTCTTATTATTCAAAGGTGCTTATTTTAATCAAATATTTATGTCACTATAAAACAAAGAAACAGATACTTATCCTATATGTTTTCTTTATTGACAAATGCTAAAGCTCTATTTTGTTTCCTAATGAATTCTAACCTTTATAAATTATAAGATATAAGTTTGTCACCTGAAGAACAGGAAGTTAAAATCTAATTACATTAAGGCATGAAACCACCATCCCTATGAGAGAGGTTATTGCCACAACAACGGTCTTCAGAAGGAGAAATATTTTAATTGCTACTTTAAAAATATAATTTTAAATTCTATTCTTCAAAGAAATAAAATGATTGTTTTTTCTTCAGATGTACAGAGGGGTAACTAGATAATTTTGCGAGCATTGTGTACAGTGATAGAAATAACTTCTTTGCATTTCTCTTACTGAAGTTGACATGAATAGTTCTTTCTCAACTTGAATCAGGGTTATATTTCTGGGTCCTAAAAAGGAAAACAGATAATATCATATTTTATAGACCATGGAGGAAAATGTGATTTTTATCCCTTAAAACAACCACAATCGCTCCTCTGTCTTTTTCCCCCAGCGATATGTGTCATCTACTATACTTTTTACAGTGTCAATTCGCTGTGGAGTTTTGCATTGTTTACATCTTATCTCTTCTTAAGTTTCTCAGATCGTTTATAGTTGGTGTAAGGTAATGAAATCCCTGAAATAGAAAAAGAATGTGTAATGTCTCTAGATGACATTGGAATGGATAAAAGTTTTGAAGTTTATGTCCTGAACTTCAAAACATACTGCTATAATTTTATCTAATGTGACTGTCTTAGTATCCCAATATTACAAAGATACTTGCCATAAATTCATTAATCCATGAAACACAATATATTCCTCAGTTTTAAAATCTTTATGGTTACTTCTAAATTGTTTTTGACTAAAGAGCCAATTTGTTCAAAAAGAAAGTACATATTTATTTTTATATGCTACCTATGATTTCTGATCTCAGCTGTACGATTGGATGACTTTTGATTTCACTATGTCCATATATATTCTAAGTGTTATCTTTTTTGACTGATCTTTTGCTTTTTCTCTACCTTGAAAACAACAACCTCATTTTGTGTTTTGTTTGTCTGTTTTTAAGGTGCAGGCCATTTTCCCCAACCATTCTAAACCCTTTTTCTTATCAAACAGCCAAAAAATAGTTTCTCTTTTTTAAGAAATAACTCTGGAAAACTAATTGCCTGCATCAGCTTTATATATACATGTTCAAATATAACACAAAGATATGATTTTAAACGTTTTCTTGTCAATGTCAATTTCTCCAAATACATTTTTCTCTCCTTCTCTTTCTTCTTCTCTTTCTTCTCCCTTCTCCTTTCCCCTCCCTCTTCCTCTTCTTGCTCATCTTCTTTCTCATCCTCCCCTCTCTCCTGCTCTTCAGCAAGTTCACTATGGCTCATGGCAAGGAGAGCTGTGACCTGCACCTACGCACAGCCCCATCACCCCCAGGGATTCATCTCAGTTCCACCAAGGCCTATGGCATCTCTCCCTAGTCATAACTGTCACCCAAATCCTGCTCTTCATACTACCTCCTGTGCACCAGTGAAATGCTTATGCTTGTAATCATTCGACAAAGATTTATTTATCTAGCTACATGTGCCAGAATAATTTTCCCTTTTTTACATTTAGGCTTTGAGAATAAAGATTAGTTGACATAACACCTAAACTGTGAAAATAGTATGCTGAGTTCTGACCTGATGACACTAATATCAGAGTAATCCAGCAGTACCCGTTGGCTCAGAACTTTATAAGCATTAAGTTGGTCTATGATATCCTGCAGCAGCCCCTGTCAACCTTTTTTTTCATCCCTATATGTATAACAGGTATCATATACAAGAAACTGCCATGTGTAATTCTTGCATCTCAGCTATAGATATATATCTTTCCCTGCCACTCAAGAAAGAACATCAAAATGCAATGAAAAGGAGAAAAATATAGTGTAATTTATTCTTTAAAAATATGGAATACTTAAGACATTTAGTCTGCTAAGTGACATTAGTGACACATTCCTTGTAACAGTTATAGGAGCTCTTATGCTCTAGCGTCACACTGCTGTTGAAAGCCATCATATTGCCATTCTGAAAAACTTATAAGTTGCACTCAGCTGTCCACCCTTCTCACATCCTCTTGTGATGTGCAGCACACATGGTGGGACAGATGGCCAGAGAGAGTTGTGTTATCTGTGCTCATGCAGCAGTTTCTATGTGCATCTTTACTATTAGCATATGACTCTTCTGCCCTTATTTCTTTCATGTGATAGTGTTAAGAGAGAGAGTTGCATCTGCTGTACAGATTGTTGGGATCCTTGCACTAAACAATTAATTAGGGATTGCCTATATGGTGGAAAAATTCTAAGTGTTGGTTTCTGCATGGTTTCCCTTGAGAGACAGAGGCCATATATTGACAACTTGAAGGTGACTTGCCCTGTGAACTTTTGTCATCTTCCTAATTCAGCAGCAAACCACATGTTCACAGAACTGAATGACCTACAATCTTTTTTTCTAAACCTCTAAAATTCCTAACCTTACATATTAGTTTTGGCTGTGAATGAGAATAAAACCCAAACCTAGTCCTCTTATGCATAATCATTCAACCGGTTAATAGATAGTTATATATAGCAAGTTCTAAAAGCTATGAAATAACCATCTCCATAAATCTTTCCTCTTAAATATTTAATAAATACTTATTAGGAACAAGAAATAAGATGAGCATGTAAAACACCATTTTCTAACCTCAAGAGGTCTCAAGTCTACTTGAAGAAATGGAAACCCATAGCTTCTGTGAAGTGTATACTATGCTTGAGGATGGGACAGGAAGAAGTAGACATGTGTCTACTTATCTGGGAAATACAGAACCATAATATTACTCTTGTCAGATACAGTGCTTTAGGGTAATGCTGTGCATTGTGATATTTTTCTCTTTTTGATAGCATGGTATTCAAAACAAATTAGATTTTAATGTCATACTGTCATTGCATTCAGTGATCACATTAAGATCCAGAATACATGGCATTTGCTTAATATTCTATTGAAAACTAGTTTTAACAAATACTATTTTGTATTTAATAAAAGGTAATATGAAATTTTAATTTTCTTCTGTGTCTGTTTACAAGTTGAAAACTGTGGTGATCTGTTTACTTTCTGCATTTCACAGAAGTAAGTTTCATATGCCCATTTTGTACCTGGAACATATAAAAACAGTTCTGTATAAAAAGTGCACACCCCTTATATAGCAAGGCATAGTTACTTCCCGGATTCATAGTTCTTTAGTGCAGCCCCTAAAAATAGAGCCTCATATTGTTTTCAGGTTTCTCATTTAGCTTTGAAAAAATCCTCCCCATAAAGTAATGACACTTTCTGATGGAGTCATTGTGAAAATGTGTAGTTTAAAAAGACACACACACAAAGGTTACTTATTGTTCCATTCTCAAAGTACTATTTTACAAAAAAGCATAACTCCAGATACAAGGCAAATGCTTCCATCTCCAGTCAAAGAGCTAACAACTGTAAAATGAACTCAGGATGGATTACTTCTCACAAAAACCAGGGCTTGGCCAAGACGGTATAAAAATTATTACATCTTTGAAATGTTGAACGAAAATAATTCCAGTAAAGTTCCTGTGATTAAATCTATTTTCATTTAAGCATATACTTTGTGCTTCTCTTTCTCCTCAGGGCTCTTCAGCAAAGTTATTTCTATAATCAAACCTTTAAAAAGGAATAGAAAATGTAACCTAGAATCTCTCTTTGAATGAATTTTCCTTTCTCTCCACAATTTAAATTTCTTAGAAAAATGTTTTTCAATTATATTTTAATCTATTATATTAATAAACAGAATTGTACCTTTACGATCAGCTTATGGCACGATTAGAACTATTAGTAAAAACTGACTTAAAAAAACTCATCTGTGATGGCGACTATACCTAAAAATACAGAGAAAGAAATATTAAAAGAGAAAAAGAATATCAGGCAAAAAAAGGTAAAGTGAAGGAATGATAGACATATAGATATGAGAAGGTAGATAGTGAGAATCTTTTCAGCTCTATCTAAATTATGTAGTCAAATTTTCAGAAAAGAGACACAATTTTATCAGTCATCAGATGCTTAGTAACATATTTTTGTTTCTACAAGTACTCACCTTGCTTTATTCTCGGGAAGGAGAAGATTTTCTGCCTAATTCCTTCAAAATTCTTTATATTATTGACTGTAGCCAACTCTGGAATGCATTCAGGGACAACCAATCGGTTAATTTATATACTAAATTACATATATGCTTTGCTTTTTTGCATGTGATTTCAGCCTGTTTTTTTTTTAGATTGCATACTTTGCGAGACTAAAACTGTTCTGTTTTGTTTTGATTTTTAATGTACTGAAAGAGCCAAGAATGTGCCCCTGGATCAGGGGCAGGATCTCCTGGGAAATCCTTCAAAGTGCACCCTGGAGCCCCACCCAGATCCCTGGAATAAGGAACTCGGGGGTGGGGCCCAGCAGTCTCCGGTGTAAAACGCCCTCCTGATGATTTTGACCCTTCTAATTTGAGGACCGCTGGCCTAAAACATGCTCATTATACAGCAAGCAGGACAGAGCAAGTGTCCACAAAAAATGACATGATTGTCCCACTTCACTCCATGTGCAATGGGAAACTATTAATTCAGGCTTATTCAGTCACAGTGATTGCTTAACAGATGACAAGAAGACCTTAGTAAAGCACAATATCCTCTCGGTGCCTATTACACTCTGGGAGGGCACCTTGGATAAACTAGTTTCTAGGGTTTTTAGCCCAGCTAGTTTTCTTGATTTTGTTACTATTTATTATTATGTATAACAGAAGGCCTTATAGCTGATGCTATTGGCCCAGGTTACGTGGTTGATAATTAAATAAGTTAATTAAAGTAGGAATAACACAATTGTTTTAATTTAAATCATGCAAATGTATAACCATTTGTCAATATTTTTTATGCAATACCCAGACCATCTTTCGGTTAATCTTCTTACAGGACTTGTGTTTTTTTAGTTAACTCATAATTTATCTTTTTTTTTTTTTCTTTTGATAATTTTTTTAAATACAAAAGTTTTTAGAACTTAAAGATACATGTAAAGAAAGAAATTTTGGTACAGTGCTTTTCTGGCTTTTTAGGACATGTCTCCCCTAACTTTTACACGTTTTACCTACCATAATTTCAAAATATCTTTTGTTTTGTTTATGTTTTGGTAGCTTGCTTTCATTTTACTTTTAAGAACAATCACCACAGTTTTCATGAAAAAAATATTTTTTATTCTTACTTAAATTTTAGTGATGTATAAAATATTTAAATGACATGTATAAGATGAATAATGACAATAAAAAGATCATATCAATTAAATTAGATAATTAAAAACCAATTACAATATTATGATGAAATTTGAAAAAAAAAATCAAAAGCCGTTTGGGAAGCAGGCAGCTGGGTTGTTAAGCCATGAAGGACAGGAACTAAGAACTGGAACAGCCTGTTTACCTTCAGCTCTGAGCAAGTGAAGGGGAGGGGAGTTCCCTCTTCAGACTTTGAACAGCAGATATCCTTTGGGCTGGTGAGTGGTTAAAAGTGGTGAGAAAGTGACCCTCTACTACATTAGGATATTGACTAATGTGCCAGGTTCTTTGTCTCCATTAACCTTGTTTTATTCCTTCTAATTTAGGTGGTAAATTTGGGAGCATTCACTTTTTATTTTTATCCTGCATTTGTGCATGAATGATTCTAATCTTTAGGAAACTTTAAATGGTCTAACTCTATGGGAATTCAGTTATGAGGATGCTCTGCCTTTATTTATGTTTGTTTTTTGGTGGTAAGTTGAACATCTGTTTCTCATTAGATTCACAGCACTCACAAAGAACTGAAGTACAATTTTTTTTTTTAAGTATCTCATGCGGGACTTTGACGCTAACGGAAGCTCAAATTATGTTATGAGACAATGAGGTAGTGGTGGGGATGAGGTCTATTCTTGGCTTAGAAATAATGATTTTAAACTCTAAAATGCTACATTTATTCAAATCATATTTCACTTTAAATAACAGTTAACTCCATATTGTAAACCATTCTCAATTTGATACCTATACTTTTTAAATATTGCATGCAGCTTAATGAATACCTTCTAGCATGGCAACATGCACTTTACACGTCATTGAAAAATACTGCAAGGTGAACTTTAAGGCCCTGTAAGTCACACTAACTAAATATTGAAGAAGCACAGTTCTGTTACTTGTCCTGATATTTTTTATTATTATTAAAAATCATATTAAAATACACAGGCATTAACTATAATGAAAGAATGGAAAGGTAAATATATATTTTCTTGTCATGTTGATCAAAATAAAGCTATAGCCTAGGCTTAGGGACTAGTAAAGAGAGTAAAATTAGTGGGGAGCAATGACATCAGGGAAACCTCTGATTCACTGCAAGGAAGAGGGCTAAAAAATGTCAGGGTTGCTAGGCAAACATACCTTTTACTAGTTACAGGTAATAGCATTAGGTTACTTCTAACAATTTTGGTGATAAAGTTAAGAATATAACTTATCATTAGGCACCTAAGTAATAATATGGAATCACAAAAAAATTAGTCTAACTCCATCTGGCAAATACTGGCACGTTTCGATAAAAGTATGCCATTGGCAGCGAAATGTCTGTTACTTTTAGTGAAAAAATAGATGTTTTTAAAAGAGTTAATCACATATTAGACAGTACTCTATTAATCCCTGAATAGCTTTAGAATATTTATAAGTAATACCTGGCAACTTAACTGTTCACCTAAAATTGGCAACCTTTGGTGAAGTGTCAGCATAGCAGCATCTGGGAGTAGAGTCAACTGGTTGCGCTTTTGGACAAATGCTTTCATTTCTCTGGGTCTAATTGTCCTCAAAGAGAGCTATAGTTGTGATCTCTGAGCATTCTTTCAGCTCTAAACTACTCTGACCTGTCTGCCTCATTGAAGAAATATATTTTGCTGTTCAGCGAAAGAATATACTCTATTTTATAGACATATGCCCTCCAGTTAGAGACAGTTTAGATTTAGAAGATGAAATACCATTGAGGTGTGATCTTTCTGGTAAACCACCTGAGTGCATTTTGAGATGTAGAAGTCTAGTTAAATGGTTTTATAGAAAATGCCTGGGTAAAGGAGCTAGAGAGAATTGACTGTAAACCCACCCACCATTTACTACTTGTGTGCTTTGGGGCAAATTACTTACATTGTCGTCACCTAAAAAATGAGGATGTAAGTCTATCTTCTAGAATAGTTGTAAAAATTGAATAAAATGTGTAAACTGCTGAGCTTAGCGATGAAAACTGCTATTTCCTCTCGCCCGAGCTTTCTGTCAGCTGCAATCTAAATGAACGAGAATTCCCTAATCAAATTTCTAAAAGTTGTATTATTCCATCACTTTTAGTTTATCCTCGATGCTCTTTTCCCATGTCCTTTTTATATTCTGTCAAATTCAAGTTGGTCCCTATTCCCTTTCCATTCCTTTTTCTCTATTGCTATGTAGCAAATTTACTTGAAAAATCAACACTTATTAACAATATGTGGCAGAGAAGAAATAAGTGCTGGATTTTTTAAAGCAAATTATATTAATGTAAATATACAAACCTGGTAAATAAGTCCAAACTTTGAATCTAAATTGTCTAGTTTGTTCTCAGCACAGATCAAAATGCCCTGTGTGATATTGGTAACTAGTAATTGTCTCAGCCTGCCTTTGACAGTCCTGGCAATCCTCTCTAGAGCAATTAACCTATAAATTGCTATCATTGTTTACACAAAACCCATCAAGGAGGTCAGCAAATGATAATAGCATTTTCCTTTCATGTATACCAAGTACTAATAAATGCATTATTTAAGTCACATGGTAATTCCATGGGATAGCAGGTATTATTTAGAAATTGTTTGTTTTAATCTCATCATTAAGTGACTTTTTCAAGATCTTAGAAATCTTACAAATAGAAAGTGTCAGAAGCCAGGGTTGAAGCTGGGCCTCCACATACATCCTCATACATACTGGGGACTCTGAAAACATTTCTTCGATAGGTTCCAATAATTAATTTCAATAATTAATCTCTTAAAATAGTACCTCCTACCCTTTACAGAGATCAAGTGGTTTCTGCCTTGTTCATTTGCCCTTAAATAAATCCCAGTAATTTTTAAAGGCTATTTCTTTTTGACATTCTCTTTCCATTATGAACTGCATTGAAGAAGTAGTTCTGGTTAAATATATGTGTATATGGGTGAGTGTTTTTCCTTCTTTGTTCTTTCTCTTCTTATTTTTCTTTATTTGCTTTTACTTTTTATCCTCTTTTTAAATTAAAAAAGTTGCCATAAAATATATATAACAAAATTTACCATCATAAACATTTATAAGTGTACCATTTGGTAATGTTAAGTATATTTGCATTGTTGTACAAATCAATCTCCAGGACTATTTAATATTGCAAAACTGAAACTCTATACCCATTAAACAACTTCCCATTTGCCCCTCCTCCAAATACCTGACAACCACCATTCTACTTTTTGCTTCTATAACTTTGTCTACTCTTAATAGCTCATAAAAATGAAATCAGATCACATTTATCTTTTTGTGACTGGCTTATTTTACTAAGCATAATATCCTCAAAGTTTGTCCATCGTGTACAATATGTCAGAATTTTCTTCCTTTTTATGACTAAATAATATTCTATTTACTATAGATTGTTTATCCACTTAACCATCAATGGATATTTGGGTTGTTTCCAACTTTTGGCTATTGAAATAATACTGCTACAAACTTGGGTGTACAACTCTCTCTATGAGACAGTACTTTCAACTTTTTTGCATATGTACTCAGAAGTGATATGTCCAATTATTCATCCAATTATTTTTTACATCCAATTATTCATCATGATTTACATATTCTACTTCTTCAACATGTCCTGATGCTACCATGCTTATAGACCAAATTACCTCGTACCCAGATAATTATAATTATATGTTTAGGGTCTTGTCTTGCCAATGATCATTTGTTCCCTCCAATATGTTTTTAAACTCCTGCCAGATAATCTTATAGTATAGCTCCAATGCTGTTTCTTTGCTGGAATTAAATGCTTCTCCATCATTAGCTACTATATAAAATCAACACTGCTTAGTCTGATGATCAAGATTTATTACATTTTTAACCTTATTTCCAATCTAGCTTTCACTGTTTCTCCTTACCAAGTCTGGACTCTAGCCAGTTTGAATTACTTATAGACATGTTTTCTATACTTTTCACATTCTGATATTCTTACCTGTTTATTGCTGTTCACCTCTGTTCACCATCCGGAATGTTTTTATATATACTTTCTCTCTCTCTCACCCAAATTATTCATGTCCTTAAAGCCCCAGCTAAAATCTGAAACCATACCCGATTTCATGATTTTTTACTACCTCTCTAATAAACTGATAGTACTTAATTGATTGTTCTTCTATGGCATTTGTCACTTTCTATCTTGTATGGCATTTGTCACTTTCTATCTTGTACAATAGTTATTTATTTCATACAAAATTTAGTTTCCAAACTGCAGCTTGAGGGCAGCTATTGTGTGTGTATGTGTGTGTTTTCATCTTTTTATCTTCTCCAGTACGTAACAGAGTACTCGGCATACAATTAGCAATCAATACATTTGTTTCCAGGGAATGAGTCAACGAGTAAATTAACATAAGTATTGTGGAATGGGAGAAATACAGTTTTTTTCAGATTCTTAAACTTTGTGAAAGCTTTATATTTGTTAAGCAAAGAGAAAGCAGGGAGAGAGGTATTCAAACAGGGTTGGCATTTGAGCCCGAAACCACAAGTCTTTTAAGGAAAGATACTTGCGACTTTTTTGTGCATTGAGGAGATCATTTAAGAAACAGTTTGGCTTCTGAAATATATCTTTGAGGAAAAGTTGTAATGGCAGCGGAATTTTGCTTATTAATGAGAAGTAGTATTTTATTTGATGGTTAGCACCCTATTCTTAAAATTATTTATCTTATAGTATATTAGCCTAAAAAACTAAAAATTAGCTCAATTTAAAATTAAGAGCTACTTTAATCTATTAGATGCTTCAAGCTATATATTCATTTTATTTCAGGTATATTAAAACATTGAAGAAAATGTATTTTAAAAGATATTGTACTAAGTGGGTATAAAGAATACATTATTTTGAACACACTTATATTTTGCCTTAAAAACATTACAAAACACATCTCAATACCCATCTCTCCTATAAAAGACAAATCTTTGATTGATTGAAACAAAAATATCTTTGAAATACAGAAAACCTTTTTTCTGTACAGGCAGAGTATGTGGAAAGTCAATTAGGAATACCTAATACAAGTTAGGTGTTCAGTAAATTGTATAGATGTTTGGATAAGAAGAATGTGTGATCCTCAAACACTCAATAAAATCTCAATATCATGTTATAATGTTAAGATAACTACAGCATCACTGAACTAAATCCCTCACATTCCCCATGCTGATTGGCACTGTTTCTGGAGATGCTTCTTTGAAATTAGTAACTTGAAAACATTTAGAAAATATGACTCATGAAAAATGTTCTCAAATATAGAGAACAATTTTACCACCTTTGTATTATTTTTTAATTCATAATATTACTTTAAAAAATCATCTTATATCATTAGTAATAATGGTCTCATAATCAAAAGAGAATATTTATGATTTTCTCCAAAGCTCATTAAGCTATAATCAGCTAAGTCTGTGTCATTATTATTTCTATAACTGTCTAAAAGCTGCAGCAAGCTATTATTTTGTGAATTTACACATGCCTAGAAATTTGAAAATTATAATTGAGTAACATGTTTCTAATTCATAAACTCAAAGAAATAGTGATAATTGTAAAAGAAAATTATACCAGACACTTGTTAAAAATAGCAAAGAAGGCATTAGTCATGATTATTGCAACAGGGAAGAAAGTTGAACTCAATTGACACTAAAGAGGGAGGAGCTAATGGAAAGTAAGATGACTCTAGAGAAACTAAGATGACTTTAGAGAGTAGGTTGGTCTAAGTGTTTCCTATTTTAGGCAAGTTAGGCCCTAACTCTCCCACTGGGACTGAAAAATCAGAGCCCTATTTTTCTTAATGATTATATTTCAAAAGGGATGACTCCGGGGTCCTGAAGAAGGATATTCCTCCATTGTAGAAGATTTGTATCTCAAAGGGGTCCAGAAAAAATTTACCATTGCAAGTTTTGCAAGTTTTCTAAAGTAAATGCTTTAATAAAAAGGATGTAAGGGGCCTAGTGAAGCAGCTGACTAAAATTTCATCAAGCTGAGGAAGTGTTAAAATCTTCTTAGACACAGTAGGTGTTAGCTATTTAGCCAAAATTTCAAACTGGTTCTTTGCTACACTTTTCACCAGAGTAACTCTGGCCCAATATGTGACAGGAATTTTTTTCAAAGGTACTTCCACTGCTATTTGGGGAAGGTTAGTTTTCAATACTTTTGACAAATAAAATGTCATACCCAGAGGATTAAAAATAGACAATTTTTAGGCCTTTCTGTCAACAAGTTTCAAATACCAGTCTTTCTCTCCAAAACATTTCTTGCTGGATCACTCCCAACCTACCTCATCATATGCCATGCTCACTTACTTGCGAATTTAGAAAGAACCACTGTTATTTCTAAGTGTTTAAGTTCACGTGCTATGACTAAACAGTTTCCCTGTATTCTTTTATCCATGTTAGAATTATTTATATAATCAGACATGTAAAATAAAATAACTTTACTTTTCAAAAAAAAAGTGGCATTATACTTCCGTAGGTAACATGCTATTTTAAAGCCAAAGTGATTATCAAAGTGAAAATAGGAAACTCTGTTCTTTACCTCAAGTAGCTATTATTTTACAAAAGAACAAATAGAGATCTTAAATTTCCTTCTCACCAACTCAGAATCCCAATTAAAAAAATTACTGATCTGATTCTAATCTTGTCTTGTAAACTAATTATAGAAAACAAAATTGTGTTAAGTGTAAAATGACATGTCAAAGTGATACAGATAAACCTTTAAATATTCCTGATTTATACTAAATAAAGTGAATTAGCAAGTAAGAACAGAGTACAAATTTAACCACATGTTCTTCTGAGATAACCATTAAAGTATCTACATAGTTGCAGAAAAGGGCACAGATGTTCACCCTAAAAAAACCTGTAATTAAGACACATTTATGCTCTGCAGATGCAGCCATTTCTAAAGACTACCAAGTTCTCTTGTAAACAAACCCTTATAAACCCAAATCAGAGAAAAATCTTTTTGAACTTACTTGGTTTTATTTTAACAATAAAATCAAAACAAGAATCTTAATCAGACAAATGTAACAGTTTAATTAATCTAACATTTACTCTCCTGCCATATACATATTTTACAAGAAGTACTGAATTTAAATTCATGAGTTAATGTTTTTTTTTCTTTTTCCCAGACAGGAAGATTTATATTGTTCTTATTATAATATAAAATTAGAGGTGTCATTCACTTTAATAAACCTGATATAAATCAATATTTGAATGCTAAAAGAAATTAATAAACACTGAAGGAAAGGGGAAGATTATCTTAAAATTTGGTTTTGACAATAGATTCAATAATTAGGGTACATATTTTTATTTTATCTTGAAAGTACTGAATAGTAATTCTGAAAGCATCCATTTGTGAAAGAAAAACTTACATACTTTCAAATTAATTTTCGCATTAAAATTTCAACTCATTTAGTAGTGTTAACAAAAACATCAAGAAACTATTCCTTGTTCCAGAAATGTTAACTTTGTTATTTTTACATAAAGTCCATTGTTTTTCTTTCCTTTTTAAACTAAATTTTATAAACTTACTCAACTTTGCTTCAGATATTGCATGTCATTTAAATTTCTTAATTTAAGCATTCAATATGCATTTCAAAAATATTTTTACATCTTGACATCTTGATTACACTTTAAGAGATGTAGAGTTTTAATAAAACTACTAAACATTGCATGGAAGTAATGCAGAAATAGATTTAATTTATTGAGTTAAATCCTGAAGACATTTTTTCCATCCTTTCCAGGTTTTACTGAGTTCCTGGAATTATTTTTCTAAAACAAGTTTTATTACATTTTTTAAAAATTTCGATTGTTGTCCTTATCATCATGATAAAGTCAAAATGCCTATGCCACACGTAAAAGCCTTTCACAAATCGTTCTTTGTTTTATTTTCTCAGGTTATTTACTGTCAGCCGCCCTTAAACCTTGGGAACTCTGTCACACTGTGCAATCTCCCATGCTCGCCATTTTATTTCTTCCTATGAGGTTGCATGAAACCTTTCTTTCACCAGCCACATTTGACTCCTTTGAACCCCAAATTTTTTGGTCTTTATTTATACTGCAATTATGCTGTCAAGAATTCTTTTTCAAGTGCTTCCTGGGAAAGTGACATTTGTGTCTTAAGATTCAGCCTTTAACTGCAATTCCAACACAGTATTTTGAATTGAAGCCATATTTTTGTTGACATGGAAAGGTTATTAAAGTGTGTTTATTTTAAGTAATTATTTCTTGTCTTTTATATATTGTAGCTTCTGTTCTATACTTGTATAGACATAGGCTCTGTTTCATTTACCATCACAAACATGTTTGTTTTTATTTGCATATAATTTTTTAAATGGATCAATTTATTGGTTATTTTTGGAATTTTTGTTGAACAAATGGATATAAAACAGAAAAATAAAATTTGATATTGGTGAAAACAAAACAAAATGGATGTTTGACCTACACAGTATTTGTTTAACATTGGTTTGGATTGAGTAGACATATGAATGTTATTTAAAAAATAAATATTGCTTAACAGCAGCACAAAAGAATGCGAAAATAAGTTCTGTTATATATTATGTATAATATCGAAAATATAAAATTATGATTAGTGTTGGACCTTCTTAAAAATAAGCACAGTTTAGGAGAATTGCTAGGATTTTAATGGATTTAATGGGCTCTAAAGGTAGATGATGCAAATAGACACCTATAAGTTACACTGTTCTTACCAAATACTTTAAAAACAACTTAAGGTGTACCAGACTAATTTAATTATAATTACATTACATTATCTGGGTTCATTGTATTATAATAAAACAATTATTTAGTGAGCTCCTGTTATTTTTATCAGCTAACATTTTTTAGATTCTTAATATGTGTCTGGGAGATTTGTACACATTTACACTAAGAACTATACAATATTCTATGAGAAATTATTGAAAATATGATACTTTTCTCTCTTAAGAGCATGCAATTTAATTAGGTAAATAATATACTTATGCATAAAAATTAAAAAAAATGCTCAAAGCAATAGTAGAAGTTTCATATTTATGATTAATTTAAAAAATAGTAAATTCTATTACAAAGCTTTAAAAAGAGAGAAAAATTAATTTTGGTATTGTACAGAAGGATGGAGTCTGAGTTAGGGTGAATTGAAAGATATTGTAATGGAAGAGAAAAGTACCAAAGATTCTTGAAAAAAGTCAATAAATTTAGGTACATGCTTATTTTATGGAAATAATCTATTGATGTTAGGTTAGACATAAATAGAATTAAATAATAATTCTAATCAGGAAGTAAACTTTCTATTTCTGCAAATGTCATTTTTGTGATAAAAAATACATTTGGGGTTGGAAAAATATTTTGTTTTAACATGAACTTATGGAAGTGGAAAGAACCTCATAAATCTGAAGCCCAAAGAGGAAATAATAGATTTTCTTTGCTATTGTTTTATCCCCTCATTTTGATTTGGTGAATCCTAATATTAGTATAACGATAGAAACTTTTACTACATGTACATTTTAAATTATTTTGATACTTAACAATAAATCACAAAGTGATAGATTTAAAATTTGCAAAAATAGTTTATGCTAACCTCCTATTACTCCTGTATGATTACGTGAATTCTACATATTAATTATATTAATTTGTTTTACAATAATTAATTAAAACATCCATTATTCAGTAATATTTATTGGGCCCCTTGTTATCTATCTAAGATGCGCAAGACACTGTTGATTCAAAGATAAATATAATTCGTTATTGCAAAGAGAAAAATCACAGGCTAGTTGAGATGGAATCTAAATGATTTGTACTTGCCATCCACATACCTAAAAAGAATACTATTGATTATTTTTCTCTGTTTTTTTTTTCATTTAAAGCTCATTTCCCTCAAATGTCTTTGCCAGGGTACAAGAAAAACAAAGGAAATAAAAACAATTAACACAAAAGTCACACATTTAAAGGAATGAAAATAACACCTACTCTGAAGGGGTCTGTTTCTGCTTCTAGTACTCTCTTACTTGAGATGGAAGTCACAGTTTTCACAGCTACTCAGCTTTTCCTGATTTGATGTAGCTGGTGACAATGTGCCAGTTAAAACATCATCTGCACATGTTGACAGTGTCTATGGGAGAGAACCAACTGTTTCAGATACACCAAGATGACTCAGAAATGACTGTCAGAGGACTGTGTTCTCCAGAGGTGGCATATCGCTTGGACTACAAGAGCCATTAGATGACATTTCTCCAAGAGAGAGCCTTGTAATTCTGCTCCCTGACTGCTGTAGGGGCTTCAACTCTTGCAATGTGATGAGCCGGAAACTAGAGTGAAGAAGTTACTGAACGAGTGTAGGAGAGAGATGTATTTTTAATTTATCTACGTGCAGTATAAAATGGGGGAAAAATTAAGTTCATATGGGTCCTTCTCTTCATGAAAAAGGAAGAGCCAATGCTTCAAAAGGGCAGTCATGATAAAAACTATATCTAAGCCTGCACTTTCTTTCTGAAATGCAGAGCTACAGAAAGAGCTAAAAGGATAGAAGAATTTGTGAGAAATACCTCCCAGCCTTTCCCTGTTTTTGAATTTGTTAGCATCAGAGCCTCTGTTCCACTGGTGTCCCCGATTCACACTGGTAGTTGTACAATTATGTTCTATCCTGTTTTCAGCATAATCTTTGCATCTACTTTGCAGAATGTAAGAAAATCAATGTTTGACTCATATCTGAAGGACATAGCAGTATTAAACTATTCCCTCTCTCTGAGGGTTTTTTTTTTTTTTTCTTATACAGAGATCATTTTTCCTTTCCTTAATCTGTAGTGGGGTTTCACTCTCTATTTCATTACATTTTCCATGTACACTGGTAACATATTTCTAGCTGTCAGAAAATTAGGGCATTTAATGCAGTGAGTAGAAAGGAGATATTCTTAATCATTTCCCTATATATCCTAAGAATATTAGTTCTGCAGAGAGGACTTAAAAAAATAAACTTACTGCTGGATAAGATCATGCTTCAGACAGCTGTTGGAATGAAATCATCTTCTTTTTAGTATAAACTTCTTAAATGTTTACCGATTATCATTAATATTAAAGTTTCAAAGATAGAGGACTTGCTGAGGATTTAGACTCATCAATATAGTCAACCATAGTGGAAGATTTTGGCTCTCCTCCTCCCTCCAGCTCCATGGTTCAAGCTCTCTGTAATTTGTAGGCAATCAAATTACAATCAAGGATAGTTTACCAAAACCGCTCCATTGTACAAATGTACATTTAAATAAAATAAACGCAAAGTGAAAAAGAAATGAGAAAATAAACTTTTTTTCTTTAGAAACTGTAAAAGTAGTAGGCCCAACATCATTATGCCAAGCCTCCATGTGTGTTCATGGAGAAATCTATACACTGACATGGGGATAAGGATGCATTATGCATGAATAGATTATGTTCATATGTACAAATATAGTCACTCATATTAAATACATTTTCTCATATGAAATTCAGTAAAAATTGAACTCTGCCATCTGGGTATTACATTATTTGGTTATAGAATTACTATGGAGTCTGTCTTGAATCTGTAAAATAGCAAGGAGAACTTACAATAATCTTCATCATTTTCTCTTAAATTTTGAGGTTGTACATTTTGGGGTGAATGCCCC
Source organism: Pteropus alecto (assembly GCF_000325575.1). Classification (NCBI taxonomy): domain Eukaryota; kingdom Metazoa; phylum Chordata; class Mammalia; order Chiroptera; family Pteropodidae; genus Pteropus; species Pteropus alecto. Next base: position 2,109,473 of record NW_006436811.1, on the reverse strand, counting down.
CAAAGTATTATTTTAATACCAAACTTTTTAAATAATTTTCTTTATTCTAATTTCATGGTTTATCTTTTTATTTTCATTGAAACTGATATGTATAATTCTCAATGCTTTTCTCACTAATAATTAAGATGGATATTGTAGTGGACAATCTAAATCTTGATCCTTTTTCTTTTTGTCAAAGGACTTAAAAGATACATGAAAATATATTGTATTTTTAATTTTACCAATGGAGAAAAATCAAAAGATCTGATAAAACGATAATAAGATAAAGCTAAATGGTGTTTGAATAATTTATTCACACTGAGAATCACACACATACACACACACACACACACACAAAGCTTTACCTAATCATCTCTCTTTATAGATGAAGGGAGATACAAGCTAGATAAAATATGTGACTTGTGTAAGATATTGCTCATAGTTAGCACAAGTGCTACAATTACAGGTGACATAGTTGTCCTTTTATTACACTTTGTGCCTCAATTCATTAGCTTTGATCAGTTTCCAAGATCACATACACACATACACACACACACACACCCCTCAGCCACATTCATGACCAATGACCGAACCCACATACAGAGAGGGAGATGGAAAGGATTGGGGAAAGGAACATGCATACATACAGCCTTCAGCTTCTGGGAACTTGTAAGATGGTCGTCATTTTATTCCATACAAAGAAAATGTCCAGAAGACACATCCATGGATAGAGCCTTCCCATAGTGGATAGCAGCTTTCACTGTCATACATTCTCATCACTGATTTTCACCCCCATAATCTCAGTCACATCTATACAATGTTGGGATCATCTCGTGACAATGACTTTGAGAATAGCTCCCTGATAGGAGGGCCCAAAATTTGATTAAGCTTAACCTAGATATTCTGAAATGTAGATCTCACACAGGAGTACAATATGAAGCAATGATTTTGACTAAAAATATTTTTATTATGTTTACATATTACTGGGAAACAACTTGCTGAAAGTTGATAGATTGAGTTAAACTCATAAAATATTTTAAATCATTGTTACAACATACAATTGCTCTATCTATTTGAAAATATTATTGATTGATTTTATTGAAAGGTAACAGAGGAAACACAGACCACATATAAAGTATATTCTAATAACATTTAGTACTCTATAGCAATTCTAATAGAAATCAGTTAAAATTTCCAAAATGATGCCACAGTAAGAAGATAAATTTAAAATCTTGACCAGGGATTTAAAATGAAACTCTGCCTGATTTAATGAAAACCTGTCAATTAAAAAAATCTGACATTGCAAAATTAATATTTTTTTTCTAGTTTAATTTTAACATAAGTCAAGAAACAGTATCACATTACGCAGCTAAGTAAGGAATTTTAGATAGCTGCTCAAACACTAATGTAGGCAGTGGTCATCACTGCACATAAACTTACACATTTTGTCATAAGCTTGTCCTATACCATATACTTTTAAAAAACAATACTTTGAGTCATTTATATATTGAACCTCATTTTACCTTAAAATGTATATCCGGTGATCAATAGATAAAATAAATTAAATTTATGTGGTAGATATTTTTTTTTACTCCTTTCTTGAGCATAACAAACATCTTGAAATATATGCTTTAAAATTATTCCAATAACTCGATTCTAAAATCTTATCTTTACCACAATTTTCCTAACACTGGAGAAATCAAATGAGTGACCTCTTAGAAAAGGAGAATCTCATTTCAACAAGAAACACTAATGACGTGAAAGACTATTGTATTTATTACTACCTAATTGAATCTCATTTTCACCTATTTCTAGCCCATATAAATACTACTCTGTATTGTTTTAGATACAGTTGCGTTAACATTCATTAATTTGAATTAATAATTATTTACACAAAGTTAGTCCACATCGCATACACACAAATGATTAGAGCAGTGCATTTGAACTCATTGAATTAGAATTATACTTGGAATGATACTTATTTTACTGCCAACAGCCAAAATTTGAACTTAGTGGAGGAGTAAAGGGGTATAATTATGAGATTAGTGCACAACTCTTCCTGTCAGATGAGTAAAGTCATTGTGAGTCTGTAGATCCAGTCGCTTAGTAGATGCCAGTGGTGCTTCTGTGTATGGTTAATGCCCCATTGACTTAATAGAAACACACTGGTTCATGTTATTATGCAGACTGCCTCATCAGCTATCTAACACTGGGCTAGGTGAGAGCACTTGAGGAAACACAGTGGTAGCCCCACTTCATTTGTTCTCAGTGACCTATTGTTTTCCATGGAGTTCCATCAAAAATTAGCTCAGCTGGTGAAAGCAAAGGTTTAAGGGGTTATTGGTACTCAGACAAATACCATATCTAGTGCAGAGTAATTGCTTGAGATTTGGTTGCTATTAGTTGTCCTTCTAACTCAAAAAAGAATAACAAATGTATTAGAAAGGTATTGATGAGGTTAAAAAGAACCTTCATTTAACATTTATTTCAATTCACCTTGAATTCCACTTCTGCTTTAATGTAATCAATCATTGAGTCTCTGGAACATGAATTATGGCAATTTTCTGTGATTTTCAGAGAACCTAATATTACTTTCAATTTTAATGTACAATTGACTCAAGCCACATTCATTACTTATAGGTACAAAATCTGAAACCAAGATAAAAAGAAAGCAGCTTTCAAATATTGTCAAATAAAGACTCTAAATAGTTGCTAAAATTATCTACTGTCTCTTTTAATTAACATTCATAAACACATAAAACAGAAAACCTCTGAGTTTTAAATTTAAATTAAAAGTCAAGCTGTTTTAGTAGAGGGTAGGCATACTGTACACCAAAACATCCTTTGAGGATCACAGTTAAGGTTTAATAAACACTCCCCCCATTTCTGCTGTGGTGTGAGTTTCATTTTGCATATGCTGACCTTAATTTAGGAGATGGAAAGTTTGTTATTAAACTTACAACCTGCCATCAAGGTGTGCATCAACTTTTCCAAAACAACCCCTATCCATATATTTCTCATTTTAATAGCATATCTTTTCAGCTACCACACTAATATCTAGGGCCTCAAACAAGGAGATATGCAAAACAGGACTCTTAGTTCCTATGCTAATGAGTCACTATGTAGTAGGTCAACTCTGCTGGACTCTCTGAGGTCCTCCCCAACATTTCTTATCAGTGGCCAATGTCTCCCACATAGATCAAATGTCCTTTCACCTGATACTAAAATACCTTTGCTTAGAGCTAGCCAAACTTCAAACTTGTTTTCCCATCATACCTAAAGATATTTGAAAGTGATGTAAAGAACTGCCATAACCCTAACTCATATCCATCTACTACGTATTAAAAGTATGCATATATATACTTTTAACACATGGAATTATATACCAGTCTTTATGAGCTCAGAAGTTACACAGAGATTCTGAAAACTAAGTATTCCAAACAATGACTAAATGAGTGAATTGAATGGTTAAGGAGATAATTTCTAAAGATGGTCCTTTGTTTCCATTTAACTCACATCTTCTTGTTCTGACACCTTCAACTTAAGACACAGAAGAAATAGTTGTGCTTTGTCCTCACCAGCAGATTTCCCACTGTTACCAGACCGTCTCAATGTTTCTCTTAGGATGTAATTCATCTTCGTTGTTTCTGTGCAGACAGGATGGAACCTGCTTACAAATTTTACAGCTGGCAATACTTTTTATTGTTGTTCTGAAAGGACTCCTGAGGGCTTTCTATTTTATTTTTAGGAACATTCTGATTTTTTTTCCCCTTTATGCTGTACTTTTCACTATTATGAATGATAACCCTAGAATCCTGGGGAGGAAAAACAACCAACACCTACCAAACTCTGTAACTGTCATAAGTTTTAATGCAATCTTCCAATACTTTGATTTATTGCAGGTGCTACATTTTAACTATGTTATAGCTAATGAAGAATATCAACGGCTATTGTGGAATGTTGACATTCCTTCAAACTAAGAAACCTTTAGGGTGGCTCAGATGCCTTTCAAAGGAAAAATGATATAAAGGAATATAATGTTTTTTCTTGTGCTTTTAGTTATTGAATTAAAATTTAGGCATTTCAAATGTAGTTAGTTTTATGATGAAACCATGAAATTATATCATCAATGTCAACTGTGTTCCTTTAAATATTTTATTTTACTTCTAAGATATCCCTCAGGCTTGATTATACTTAAAAGTAGCCAAAAAGAGCCCAAGAAGCTAATATAGTATGAAATCACCATTAACAAGTCTTTTGCATGAAATTTAGGATTAATTTATATAACTTCAGAGAAAAAAGAAATATTACTTACTGAATAGTAGTGGGGAGGATAGCTTTGTGAAAAAAAAAACAGACAAAAACAAAACAAAAACTTCATAGCATTTAAAATGAAACAAAATAAATATGGCATTTTGTATGCTAACATCTTAGGGACTTCTACTTATAAATCACCTTGGGAAAGGTCATTTGTCCTTATATGAAAAAGAGGACAAACATGCTGAAACTGACGGACTAATGGTTAGGCTGAAGACAGAGGCAGCCCATGTTGTACCAATACATTTATTTTGGATAGAAGACACAGATTTGCCCGCTTATTCTCCTGCATATTCAAATTTTGTACTAATGTTGAAATTTAATTGTCAACTGACTGTTTCATAATAGCTTATAAAAATAAATTTGACATTCTTAAACATCAAGACACATCCTGAAAAAAGTTTTCCATGTGTATTAATTACTATTTTTAAAATAAAAATTTGTAATTGTGTAGTATGAGAAGTGAATTTAACTACTTTTAAAATAATTTTTGAATTTCTGTAGGACCTCTTCCACCATGAGTTGCATATGTGTGTATATATATGTATACACTCCAATATTATAAGACTTTTGTCTTTTTTATGTAACGATAACTATATGAAATCTAGAAAATTCATTCTGACATTTTAAATAGTTTCTTTCTAGAGACAGGGAAATAAAAATGCAGAATATAACTAAAATCCTACCAAAGACACCATACTGGTATAAAAAATGACCATGCTATTAACATTTGATAAAACTTCTATTTTCTCTTAATTAGTAGTTTTGTTTAAATTAAAATTTATTAATAATTTACTATATACTGGATTAGAGAAAAGATAAAATTATATCAAAGTATTATGATTATATAATCATCACCCTAAACTCAATTTTGATAAGCAGTTTAATTATATTGCTTACATTGTATCAAATTTAATTTTAACTAGAATTACAATTCATGTTGCATTGCTCAGGGTATTTTACTAATGAATATTTTTATGCTCATTAGAGAAGTGGCACATTTATTCCATGAGAATAAAATAAAAAATCTTGTGAGCTTTCTGTATCGATAAATTTATCGAATGATATCAGAAAATAACCTAATAATACATGATGTGGATTCTCTTTGAAGGGTATTTTTGCTAATGTCCAAAGGTACTGTCCAATTTAGCAGAATTTGTTTATAGTTATCTAAATTTTGTTTTCTCATTTGTTGCAAAAGTGTTGTAAGAGCATATAAATGAGTTTTAAGCCAAGTATACCTTAGTTATCTAATGAATATTGATCACTAGATATTTCTATTCTTCATGGTCTTACAGTTTAAGGAATAAATATCTGAGAGGAAGTAATCACATAAAGTTGAATCTTTCCATGCAATTTAGCGACCGGAAGTTTTAACGCAGGCTCTCAAATGTGCACCCATGTTTATGATCTACCTTCTTCCATGAAGAAGCTGAGGGTGGCTATAAAGGATTTGAGAGCCTGATAGTGTAAATTACTCAAATTGTTTCATTCACTTTAGCATCTATGGCTAGTTTCTGTTTGAACGGACAACGTACTCCTTATCTTCACTTGAAAAATACATTTGGTTTTCCTAACGACTCACCTTTCAGGGTTTATCTCCCTAACATTCCTCTGAAGAAATCCTCTGATTCAGAAAATCTGATTTCACTAATGTCCTCATTCAAGTCTTTAATTTTCTGTTTGTATATTGCAATTGTCTCCACTCTTGATAGAAATACTATCCACATTTCTCTTTGCCCATTAGAATCTCACTCACTCTCCAAATCTCATCTTGATGCAATCTTTTTTTTTAATAGTTTAGATGGTGTCCTGAATATATTTATTTATCTTAATTCATCTGAAATCTTGATTACATTTTTCCTTGTCATTCTTGATGCTTCTTTTCTCTCTTCTGAGAAGCTGCAAGTTTCCATAGTGGCCAAGGATATACTTTATCTGTCTATCTACCAATCATCTATCTATCTATCATCTATCATTTCTATATATTTTTTTCTGCACACTGGGACAGAGGAGTGGGAAGGTGGGCCTTGAAGTACATTGCTAGACTTGCTTTCCAACTCTCCCATATACTAACTCTGTGACTTGAGCAAATAACCCAAGGACTATGTATCAATTTTCTCATATGATTATCCTGACAGTATAGAAATGTCATGATAATTAAATAAGATACTTAATTCATGAAAAAAGCTTTATTTCACTTAGTAGGTATTTAGCATGTATTTGTTGAAGGATAATGATTTGGTTGACTAACCTCTAGGATCTTCATTTGCTCTTAATAAATTGTCCTTAATTTACTCTAACTGGACCTGACACAACAGTTGTTATATTCCTGACACCTCATCTTTGCTTGTGTACTTTGTCTCTCTTGCCTTTTGTGAAGATGAAACATTATTATCTTTGATGCAATAATGACTTTTTAATGTTTTCATTTTTTTAACAAAAAGGACTGAAAGCAAAGAAAATATTGGTGAGAAAGATTTGGTTTATCAAAGCAGAGGTGGAAAGGAAATATATTGTAGAATTTGATGACTTTGTCAAATGCCCAAAGAGGAAAATTTGTTTCAAAGAGTGGTTTTCAAGCTAACCTTTAAAATGCAAAGCTTCTGTGAAAGTATTTTAAGGATTCTGTAAAAGTTTAATTGGCATTTCAGTTTTAAATGTTTCATATGGTTTTAAAACTGTAATTTTATTTATTTTTTAAATTATTTTTCAAATATTGTTTTATTTTTCAATTATAATTGACATACAATATTGTATTAGTTTCAGGTTACAACATAGGGACTAGACATTTATATAACTTACAAAGTAATTATTCCATTAAATCTAGCACCCATCTGACACCATACATAGTTATTACAATATTATTGACTATATTTTTATGCTATACTTTACATTCCCATGACTATTTTGCATTTCTTAATCCCTTCCTCATCTTTACCCACTCCCCAACCCTTCTCCCATCTGGAAACCCTGAAAATGTTCTCCATATCTATACGTTTGTCTCTGCTTTGTTTTTTATTTTGTTCTTTAGATTCCACATGTAAGTGAAATCATATGTCAATTGTTTTTCTCTGACTTACTCCACTAGCACAATACCCTCTAAGTCCATCCAAGGTGTTGCAGATGGCATGATTTCATTCCTTTTTAATTATTTTATGCCAAGTAACATTTCATTGTATATATGTACCAACTCATCTTTATCCATTCATCCGTTGGTGCACAATGAGGTTGCCTCCATATCTTGGCTATTGTAAATAATGCTGCCAAAAACATATGAATGCACATGTCCCTTCAAAGTAGTATTTTGAGTTTCTTCGGATAAATACCCAGAAGTAAGATTACTGGGTCCTTCTTTGTTTCTTATTATAGCCTTTGTTTTAAAGTCTATTTTGACAAGACTGTAACTTTAAAAGTATTTATTCAAACATTGTATTTTCAAATCATTCATATATTATAGCTCTCTAATACTTTAATTTTTGTTATGATGAATTTATTTCTATTAGTAAATATTTAACATTTAATGCATAAAACTCATTTATTCTAACAATTTCCCTTTGCCTATAATATTTGTTGGTTTCCACACAATTTTTATTTAATAAACTATTTTTTACTGCTTAACATAGTTTGAAAATATCTGGTTTGAGAGTCAGTTGGTGTGGATATCCAATGGAAAATATTATTAACCAAAGGGGACATCAGTTGGGAATCTTTATTTTCATGGAAGTTTTCTCCTGAGAATAGTCCAGAAGTTATCCTCCATTCTTGTTATTTGCAGTAGTTCTGTCCTAAGTCACCACGAACACTGAATTAGCTAACACTGAATTATCGCTCCTTGGGGAAATACAGGGTTAGTTTCCTATGAGCATCTGGTCACAATATTTTTATCAAATGATCAATACATAACCTTGTTTTATGTGTGTTTCTGTTTAAAGACACTTTATTTAATATATATTGTTGATTCATTACCTTGAGCTCATGGCCAACAGCACCGTAACTCATGCCTGAATGAAGCGTATCTAACACGATCACTTCCTCCATGAGGCACATCAGAGCTCTTGCTCTTAAGAACACTGGACAGTATTTCATCTTTATGCTTGGGGTCATTTTAAAAAGTGAAATCACCAACAAAAAGCACAAAAATGCAAAAAATGTGGCAGTAAAGAGACCTCAAAGAGGGTACTGGTTTACAATTAAGAGCTAAAACGAGAAAGTCTACTTGTTGAACCTTTACTGTGAATGTGGAAATCAGGCAAATCTGACTTTCTTCTGCTCTGTGCATGAGCACACCCATGACTAACTGAAAAAGCATGGCCATTGATTTTTGTGGTTAAAAGAAAATTTTAGTAAGTAAGCAAATTTACAAATATAGAATCCATGAATAAGGATGATTGACTGTACCAGCTCCCTAATCAAACTGGGGGATTAAAAAACAGTATTTACCTGGTTTAGGTCATTACTAAGGTGAGAAACCACTATGCACAGTTAAGCAATGACATCTGTATGCGTGCTGTAAGACTGAACTGTGAGCATTGGCCTTCGGCTTGTACTCTAGCCTTGTCAATCCAGTGTGGTCCATGGACCTGTAGCATTGAAGTTACCTGAAAGCTTGTTAGAAATGCAGACTCTCGGGCTCTCCCAGACCTACTGTATCAAAATATGCATTATAGCAATTCAAATGCATATTAAAGTTTGAACAGTAGTAGTCATGGCATATAGTAAATTAATCTCTGATCAGTAATATGGTGATAATAATGTCTCCTTGTCTATCCAGGCAAAAATCGATTGAGGTGAGTATATATGGAAATTCTAGGTAAGCTTTTAAATGCTATAGAAATGTAGAGATGGAAGCATTAGGCTCAAATGGAGGTTTAAAGAGAGAGGGACATTTTTATTACAGAGCTAAATCATCTTTGTCTAAATGAAAGCCTTTCCACTTTTGATCTAGTTTTATAAGTATGATTTCCTTAAAATCCATTTTTTTTCAGCAGCTGCAGCTTTTTTCCATTCGTTTTCTTACATTTATGTCTATTCTAAAATGTTTTTTGCTTCTTACTATTAATTATATTTTTTAAAAAGTGATGTGTCAGTCTTTTCTCCGAGGTTTGCAACTGATAAAGGAAATTAGGTTTTAAAAACTACCACTCTAAAGATCTTTGGGGCATATATATATTTTTTTCATGAACAACAAAACAGAAAAGAACTCACCTTTATCTTAAAAGCAAGAGATGGCCACATTAGAGTTTCTTTAATGGTTCATTGTGGAGTTAAATACCTTTATATTTTATTTTTGTCTTTTTGAAATCATTAAAAGAATGTCTCTCTTTTTAAAAATATGACAAAGAGACTTCCAGCTACAGAATAAATCTCCTGGAACGTCAGAGGGAATCTAATACTTAATCTTATGTTTCCTTGGGTAAAGTTAAAAAAAAAAAAAAAAAGAAGAAGAAGACAAAAACAAAACAAAACTAAACTCTCTCAGACCAAGTTCAAAATGCATGCAGTTATGAAGAAAGCAAAAGAAAAGAATAAAAAGGTAGAGGGCTGTTTCCATTAAAACATTATCAAAGCTCCTCAAAGGAAACTTTTTGCTGGCCTATTATCATGCTGCTGTCCCTAACGAGAGGATTTTCCTTCTTGCCATTGGTTTCCATTCCAATATTTAGCCACCTAGTGACTTATTTGTGTTAGGTGGAAAGTTTTCAAGCATACAATATTTACAATTCTCTGTTTATTAGCTCCTGGAGACAGTTAGATAAAAATACAGTAGAAAATAGTTTTTTCTTCAGATAGAGAATGTACTTAAGTATCTGAGACTCAAGTGCAGACAGAGCCCTGGAATGCATTGTTTCACATACCAAAAAACAAACAAACAACAACAATAAAAAACTTTATTATGTTTTTTACAAAGATGAAATATCATTGTATTAAATAAGCATAAAAGACTTGACTTTAGAGTATGAGATAAAAATCTAAAAAGGTTGTCAGCCCTGTAGATAAGAGAAGGTATCAGTAAAAACCAAAAGTGATACAGAATAAATAGTAAAATATATATATAATTTGCCTTATGAGCACCAAGAGCGTTTTCAAGAAAGAATCTGAAATTGTGTCAAAAGTCAGCATTGAATTAAGAGTGATATTTAACACATCATCAACAATATCCATATGTTGTTTTATTTTCAAGACACATACAATGTAAGGAAGAGTTTGTCTAAATTGATATATAAACTATCTCTGTCCCATTACCAACGGGCATCTCTTAGCTCTTACTTCTTAAGTATGCTTTTGAAGTTAAAGCATTAATATTTTTTTATTTTTCAACCTTTCATGGCTTCAAAGTTTTATAGCACTATTGATTTCAGTGGCAGTGAATCATTACATTCTTCGAGGACCACTCACTTTTCTACTAGTATGTAAGTGCTCTAAAAATGTATTTTAAAGAAACAATACTTAAGGGTCACAAGAAAAATCAAAAGAAGGGGTGGTAAAGGAAGAGATTTCATTGAATCTTGAATCAATAGCATTTGACCTTATACAGCATTTAATTGATTGGCTCTTTGAATCCGTAAAATGGAGGATTACCCTCCCTGTTTAGAGAGACCGTTTTATAGTCACTATGTACATTTGTATTGATCATGACTGCATTAGGTCATGGTTATCATTTAATAGATAGATCAGAATGGAAGAATCCATTTAAGTGTTCCACAGCATTGTGATCCATCTGTAAGATGTCTGATGTTTGTAACAGTCAGTGTCAACTAGCAGTTCTACTTTAAAATGGTAACCTCCTGAAAACACTTTCAGCTATTGCTTATGAAACAGGACTAGTGACAAGATGATTTATTGTTATGGACTGAATATTTGTGTCCCCCACCCAAAATTCGAATGTGAAGTCTTAATCCTCTGTAGCTATACTTGGAGATGGGGTATCTAAAGAAGTAATTAAGGTTAAATGTGGGCATTGGCATGAGGCACTGATCAGTGGAATTAGTGTCCTTATAGGAAGAGCTTGCTCACTTGCTCTCCATCTGTACGAGAGCACAAAGAGAGGTCTCTCGTAGGGAAACAGAGAGCTGGTGGCTGTCCATTAGCCATGAGAAGAATCTTCAAAATGAAACCTATCTTGTTGGCACCTTGATCTTGGACTTCCCAGCTTTCAAAAAGGAGAAATAAATTTGTGTTGTTTAAGCCACTTAGCCTGTGGTATTTTGTTATAGCAGCTGGAGCAGCCTGATACTGCTATACAAGATATATAAGTATATATATAAACACAAAGGAAAAAGTGACATAGATAACATCAAAGGAACTTCTGAATTGGGTGATTTACAAACAAAAAGATATAGGAGGTATCTTTGGTCCATTTCTATTAATTCGTGATTAAAGTTAAGAAGCTCTTTTGAGAATTTTTCTTTGTATAGCATCAGTTATAATTTTGAGGGGAAGCAGGTGGCATAAGAAAGGAAAGTAAAAAGTGAAGCTGATTTGTTTTTCATTTTGTTATAGTGAGGAATTACACTGGACCAAAATTGAGAAGATATAGCTGGATATATTGAGTCACTCAGATTGTGTGCTTTATGATTCTGGGCATGTTAATTAATTTCTTTAAAATACAGTTTCTTCATATGTAAAATCTTGATAATACCCTATGTGAGGATTCAATGAGGTAATATGAACTAACAGCACATTGCTTGGTACCTGATAGCACTCAAAAATATTTATGAATTTGAAACGCTGTTCTCATTTTCCATTATTCCATAAATATTGACCTGATTTAAGAAAGTATTGTGTTTTCTTCTCTAGAATAACTATACATCAAACATACTACTTTCTTCATTTATCTACTTTCTACTGTAGATATATAACAACCAACCAATTTCTTAGAAAAGATAGAAGTAGCTTCATGACTGTAGCTTTTGGTATTAGACATAGGAGACTGGGCATAAAGATAAAAAGTGGGTCAAATTTTTTATTATAATTCCATTTCTTCTAGTAGTCTTTAAATGAACTTGCCTAAGGTACACCTAGCAAAGCTGAGCTACTCTGCCAAAACTTGTTTACCCTACCAAAGAAGGATAATTTTGATAATTAAATTATGGAGCAACAAGAGGATTAAATGAGAGCATATATATGACTGTTTAGTATTGTGTCTGGCCTGAAATGAGTTTTTCATAAATGGATATTGCTGATATAGTTATTAATTTCTATCATTATTACTATTATAAGATTCATTATATTAGTTAAATAATCTACCTTCTTGGTTATGTACAGTTTGTCCTATATTCTTAAAAACAAGGTAAATGAGAAAAGATTAGCCATGAAGTTTGGTAAGAAGGCAAATAGGTATTTTTTTTGGTCTGTGATATTATTTCTAAGTCTATTAAGTAATATAAATATTCTCAATGATTCAGTGATTGAAGTGAGAAGGAAGCTAGAGGAGAATTGTGTAGAGAGAAATGACATAATCTGACATAAATATTAAGAGAGTCATTGATTCTGTTTGAAAATAGATATAGAATGCAGGAAGAACCACTGGGAGGTTACTACAATAATCTAGGCAGGAAATGATGGCATTTGGACAAGGGTGCTAAGAGTGCTGATAAGTGTTAAATGTTTTATCTTTTTTTTTTTTTTATGCCTACAGCATCTGGTATTTCTAGGTGGTCTCCCATCCAAGTACTAACCCCCAGGCTCGCCCCTGCTTAGCTTCATGAGATCAGACATTGGGCTTGCTCAGAGTGGCATGGCCATAGTCCATGGACTGTGGCTACACTGGGGCATGAACCCAGGACCTTCTGTGTATAAAGCAGAAGTGCTAACTGCTACACTATGGAACCACGTCCCTGATGTCTTATGTAGACCCACAGAATATGATTATGGACTGAATCTGGGGTGAAGAAAGCTACTCATATGAAATAACCACAATATTTTTGTCTTGAGACACAAGGAGAATTAATTTTTCATTGACTGAGAGCTGAACAAGGGAAAACTGAACACTAGATGGGATTCCGTCTGCAATGACTGTAGTTAGACAAGAGGTCAGAGGACAAAAGGATGACCTTGTAATGCTCCAATGCTTACTAGTCATAGCGAAGAAATTGGAGAAGGAGTGGGCAGAGATGTCAGAGAAGAATTCCAAGAGAATGTGTTCTCAAAGACAAATAAAGAAAATATAGTAGTTTGAGAAAAAAAGACGTGATCAACTAACTGTGTGCAATGCTATGATGTAAAGGCTAGAATTACTTGAAGATTTCAAGTCTATGTGATCGAACAGATAATGTTGCTTTTAGTATATATTGGGAGTCAGAAGGAAGAGTTTTGGGGCAGAAGCTAATGAGTTTACTTTAGGACAAGTTGAATTCATGGTGTGAGTAAAACATCAAGTTAGATACACTTGACTTGAAATATGAGTCTGGAGGTCACAGCTAGGTCAGGATTGGAAGCTATAGATTTATAACATCATATGAATAGAGATTATGTTGAAGTTGTGAGATAATATTGCATTTAGAGTGTGAAGTGACCAATAAACATATCTTGGGAATGCCTAAAACCTAAGGGTAGGATAAAGATGATTTAAAAGGGGTGGTGGCAGTGAGAACAACATGAGTAGAACCAGTATTATATAATATTTTTAAAGTCAAGGATTTCTTTTGACTGCATGAATCAGTAGCTAAAAATGTATTAAGAACCAGTGGTTTCCTAACGCTAATGCTTCTAACCTTGTAAGACACGTGGCTTCCTTCCATGAGCTCCATTCTCTCAGCTTGTAACTGATGTCAAACATTTTCCTCCTTCAGTCTTTGTTTATTTAGTTGGCAAAGCTTCCACCACCCACTAAGTCAGGTAAAGGTAGCACACAACTGCTGTGGGGGACTACTCTTAATAATGCTATCTCCTATTGTTCTAAAGCCACTGCTACTCTAATTAGCTTTTGTTGAAGATGTTGGCACTTCGTACCCCTGGCACATCAGCTGCTAGGAGCCCTGCCAGGGCTGTGGGCACTGCTGCTGTGCAAACAGGTCTAGATGTGCCAAAGCTAGGCCACACATTCTGTCTCCTCCAAAGCACAACACCACACTCCGACACCTAGAAGGAGAAAACTCTTTCTTACTTTCTTGGTGTGGATCACAATAATTTCTTCTTTGGGTCCCAAAAATCTAACTGTGGTAACTTGTCATCCATGAGATAATGGGAACTGAATAGGAGACAAGAAGAGTGTGAAACAGGATTTTACTTTAAATCATCCCTTCCCTCCAACAATTAAGGCAGACATTCATAAATTAATTTCTTCTGCAAGTGTTTATTGAGAACCTAGTATATGTTGGCACCTTCCTGTAGCCAAAGCTGCCTGCTGGCTGATGTACAGTCAGGTGATTTCCCCATTTATAAGGTAGCTGCTCTTACTCCAGTAGGTCTCTGGTCCATGCTTGGTGAACTCGCCACACTTCAGAATCGTATCCACTGCGGTTTCCAATTTAGGCAGTCTGGTTGGTGTGGCCCCAGGAATCTAATTTCCAGATGTCTGATGTGCAGATATGTCTGGTCACCCCTGCTTTTGGCATCCTGTTTATATCTGAATCATACATGTGCACAAGGCTTAAATCTCAGGCCAGAACACCTAACGGATGAGGAAAAAAGAAGCTTAAAAGTGTTGTGAGCTGTTTGAGTACCGTGAGGAGGAAAAAGAACATGGCTGTCAAGAAATACAATGTAATTGGTTGACGTGGGTGTCAAATATGACCTTGAAAAATAATTTCAGTCACAGGGAGAGGGTGCTGATTGCAAAGATATAAAGGGTGATGTGGAAGTGAAATCTATTAGGCATCAGGCTATTAATCATTAGAGAAACTTGGTAGCAAAAAAGAAAGATAAATTGCAACCATACAAGCACTTGCGGGATATAGCAATAAGGTTTGGGGAGACTGTTTTTTGTTGTTGAATTTTGTTTCCTGGTGTTTGCTTGTTTATTCATTTGTCTGTTTTTGAGAGGGGGGTATTTATTGCACTTTTCTACAGTAGAAGGGGCCTGCAGATGGAGAAATTGAACAGAATTGTGTCTGTATGGTCGAGGAGGAGGGAGATGATGATTTATTGATCAAGATCCAGTGGTACACTGATAAGCTAGCAAGACCCCAGTAATGTGACAGGAAAAGAGGTAAAAGAAAACAGGCAAAAGATTAGGGGCAAAGCAGGGGATAGGTTCTTTCTCTGAGAGACTAAGCAAGAAAAGGAATATTTTTCTTGCTTAGTAAACGAGAAGAGATGAAGACAATTAGGGCTTCAGTAGTCTCAGTTAAATAACAGATGTTGTCATTTGCCAAGAATGAGATGCTTAGGCCTGAACTGAGGCCTGAGGAAAAGCTACCATGTTGAATTCTCTTGTGAGTCAATAAGCGATAATTAAAGGAATTGTTGAACACCAGTGAGGGTCAAGTTGAGGTTGAACAGCACAGATTTGTAGAAGAGCCTGTCAACACCAGTTCCGGAGTGGCTCCAGCAATAGCTGGCAGCTCAGGAAAGAAGCAAAGAAAGCAGATGGATGAAGCTTTTGCCGGGCAAAGAATTAGCAAGGTGGGCACAGCTGAAGGTCAGCAGAGCTAGGCTTTATAAGGTCCCTGCAAGAGCATCTGAAATGGCTGGCCACGGGGTAAGGGCTAGATTGGAAGGCCAATAGGGCCAGAAAGGGATTGATAAACCAGGGAGTAGGAAGTGCCTCGAGTACTGTAGGTCTCAGCTAGGATAGAGGATACATTTACTACAAAGACACAAGAAGGAAGACAAGGTAAATTTTGTTCGAAGGTAACAGAAGTCAAGTTTTTTGGGAGCGGCGCAATACTGAGTGGCAGAATGAATTATTTTGCCAATTTTGACAGTTGTTTTGGTTTCTAATCTGTAGTCTCAACTGTAGCCTAAGGCCTGAAACATTTATACATTTTAAGTACACTGAATGACAAGGGGATTATAACTGTTAAAGATATTTTTTTTCCATCTAAACAGAGCGACGCACTAAAACTATTAAAATTCAAGACATAAATGCAAAATACTATTGCATTCTATTTGTGTATTACATATGTTCAGAAACGAATACATTAAAATACACTTGGTATGCAATTGAACGGGAGCTTTAATATATTTTTCTTTGGAGACATTCTTAAATTTCCTGTGCTAGGTACATTTTATATGAGTGCATAAAATTTCTATAGCTAGCTGTAACTTATAATTGTAATCCATAGTACATTTTTAGTTGGAAAGATGTGTTCTTTTCGACACAAAACCCCTCAAGTCCTGAAAGAGTTAATGCATTCTCATAATCCTAAATTTAACACAATGAAATGACTTTATTTGAAAGGATTTAGCATTTTTCTTTTCACTATTGCTATTTGCTTTAGTTGTGGAACTTTCTTACTCCTATACATTCATTTAGAATTAATAAAAACATTTCTTAGGGTACTTCTGATTCCTAGATTCCTAGAACTGGATGTGCTATTGCATTCCTCTGGGTTAAGACCTCATTTTAAGGATGGGTAAAGCCACACCAACACAGGTCAATTGACACATAGCCAAGTAGGGAGCTGGGATGGAAGCAAAGGCCCCTAAGTTGTACTTTCTGAACTATTTAACTCATGCATTCTCTTACTAAGGAAGGGATTTTTAGAAATAAAACCCCCATGACTGCATTTCCATAAGTACCTGTCACGAGCAAGAAAAGCAGCTATTGAAGTAGCACCCTTGGACGTGATTGTGTCTTCCCACAATGCCAGGTTTATTGAGTGGAGCCGTCTCAGATAAACTGGTCAGGTACCCAGACAGGTTAACACACAACATGCAGAAAGGAGAAGTGCAGAGTCTTATGAGACAAAGCAAAGGGATGAAAGTCCTTATCGTCTCCCAAGCGAGCTCTGTCAACTGGCGACTCAGCTGCGTATGGGTCCCAAGTCAGTGGCTACAACGAGCAGAAGGTCAGAGTCTTCGGCTCTGTCCATCCGTGATGCTCTCGAGTCAGTCTTGAGCATCGTCTGTCTGAGATGTTTAGTTTATATGGACCTTTCAAGTTGGGATCTTTATGCTAATTGGCCCCTGCAGATGGGATCTTACCCCGGGCCATTGTGGCTGGCATTTCGGTGCTTTTGAGCATTCCAGTCACACCCTAAGGGGGTTCCCATTGTGTGCCAGTTGACATTACTGTCATGCTCCCATGGAATCCATTTTGTAAAGTCCAAAAGGTCCTCGATTCTTTATGCTCTACACGCTGGGGGACCAAAATAAACTTTGCAATTATCTAATTTTTGGCTAATATAATGCTCACCTCTCACACATAATCCTAATTATTTGCTTTATGCAAGAGAATATCTTAAATTATTTTCCAAATAGTCATCGAAGGGGGGATTTAAAAAATTAATTTGCCCATGTAATTTAAGTCTAAAATATGATACAAGGTGTCAGTAGCCTCATTAAATTTTTGTGCAAAGATTATAAACTGGGTGAGAAAATAAAATATCTTAACCTCATAACCTCAAAAGCGTACCCACATATTTTTTAAAACAACCAAGAGATTGCACATGTAAGCATTGCTAGTAGAGTATAGCAAAGAAAAATGAGAATCTTATCACAACAAAATAACTGTGCCACTGAAGTCTCAAGCTAACTAGTGTAATACGTTTCACTTTTTGCAGATGTAAAATCCATTACTGGGGGCAAAATGAGTTTTGGAGTCCTGCCCTTGAATTCTATGATGGCTTTATTTTTATGATGTCTTTATTCTTTGAGATACTAATGTTGTCATTAGTAATTCTTTAAATATAGCCGGCCTGCTGCTGCAGTTATTAATGCTGTTTATAGGCTCCGTCTGTAAATACAGTGCAGCTTAAACCAAAACACACATGCACGTCTCCAGAGCAGAAGACTGACACAAGACTGCTGACACATGAATGGGATGCTTTGTCTAACACAAAAATGCAAATGAGTTGCAAAGAAAGGAAACTAAGGAATTCAAAGGCTTTCTTGATTGCCTTCTTTAAAATGCCAAGAACTTAAGCTGGCCTTTCTTATCTTCCACTACATGCATGTGACACTTTAGTAGGTCTTTCTTATTGTACTATAATTCAGGGATTGTTCCAGCTCTTTGCTCCATGCCTTTTTCCAAAGGGCAGCCTGAGATGTATAATTCGCGTAATGAACAGCTGCATAATTTAAGGGTCGAGCTAGTAGGCGCTGCTCCTTATTTGTGTTCCTTTAGCAGTCGCCAAGATGTTCCTGGTCTATTCAGGAATACAGTTTTTTGACTGCTTTATTTCTCTCAGATGATATATGCTGGGATTTGATTGTGTTCCAGAAAGTGAATTTTATCAGCAGAAGTACCAGAGCAAGCTTTTCTCTCATTTTACTCCAAAGGGCAACAGCACTGAGCTGTAATGAGGTAATTTTTTTTTCCCAGCCATGCACATTCTGGGTTCTATCAGGCAAGGCTGTTTAAACCTAGTCCTGTCCCTTTCCAAAGCACGATAGACTCAATCACCGAGCTATCAAAGGCATTTCCACACGACATCCCTCTCACACAAGGCCAATCTCCTGAACACTGAAAAGAGCCGGGCAGTGAGGCCCTTCAAGATGAAGGCTGCATGCTGATTAATCAGTTGCTTTTTTTATTCCATCTTGGCAAGTATTCCCTGTTTGTAAATAAAAGGTTTACCCTGAATTTCCTGTAAACTCTGGAGCATACGGCTGATTTGGACCTCAGTCACAAAGCAAGAAAGCTGCCTGCTGTCCAATGCACAGAGACGGGCTGTGTCTACTGTCATAAATCCACTTTCAGGTGTCTTGAAGCATATCCTGAGTGTGAGCTAATCTAAAAACATTTCCTATGGTAAAGCAGGCCAGGCGGACTTAAAAAAAATTTTTTTTCCATCTCTTTTATTATAACACTCCCTGCTTTGGGGAAAGATCCCAGTGAGTATTTTCAAAGATACTGGAGTATACGCCACATAACAGTAAGCTTGTGGAGAAAAACACATCAATAAAACGGGATATCTTTTTTTCAAGAAATAAATTAGTTCACTCTTTCACTCGTCAGATGGTAAATAGCTAATGGAAAAGGAATGTGACAGACCACGAAGACTAGGAGTTGCCTGCAAACTGGCAGGCACAGTGATTTGCAGATGACCCAAATTATTTTCAAGCAGTTTGGCACATCTCTATTTGTCACATTTCCACTACTGAGCCAAATGCATTTAATTAATATACAGTATTTTTTTTTCTTGAAGAACAAAACAGCAAGCATTTCTTGATCGCAGTCAAACACTACAGAAACAGCAGGGATTATAAGTCATCATTTACCTTAGGCCATCTTCCATGAAGGGCACAAGCCACTAAAGAGTCATTGCTGAGTAGAGACTTCATGAGTAGGGACTTTGGTCCACACAGAAACGTGTCTACTATATGCATTGGGTGTTCGAGTTCCGAGAACGTAGAGACCATGGTTGTTTAAATATCCTTTTGTGATAAAAGTTTGATGTTTTCTTCCTCAATTTTGAAAGCAAGGTGAAGAGACTTATTTTGTGAGGTAAAACCTTCTAATCAATACCACGGGTTGACGCTCATATAAACCCACCTATCACAATGCAGCAGTTACAGCAATGTCTCATAGTATGGCCCGTGGGGTTGATGGCACAGCTCAAGTTTCTGGAAGGGTACTACTGTACAGGATAAAAAACTGAAAACTTTTTGGAGTTTACAAAATGGATCCCATGGGAGCATGACAGTAATGTCAACTGGCACATGATGGGCATGCCCTTAGGGTATCATTGGAATGCCAAAAACCACAGAAATGTCAGCCACGACTGCCCTGGATAAGCCCCCAACTGCAGGGGCCAATTAGCGTAAGGATCCCAACTTGTAAGCATCACATAAACGAAACACCTCAGACAGATGATGCTCGAGCCTGACCGAGAGCATCACGGATGGATAAGCTGAGGGCCAAAGACTCTGACCTTCTGCTTATTGTTGCCACTGGCTTGGGACCAACATGCAGCTATCTGCATCACCAGTCAACAGAGCTCACTTAGGAGATGATAAGGACGTTCATCCCTTCTCTCTGTCGCATAAGACTCTGCACTTCCTTTCTCTGTGTGTTATGTCAACCTACATGGGTACCTGATTGGCTTATCTGAGAAGGTTCCACTCAAAAAACCTGGCATTGTGGAAAGACAGGAATGCACCCAAGGGAGCTACTCCGGTAGCCACTTTCCTTGCTTATGACACCCAGTCAGCTGTCGGGGCTCCTTTACCACCTTTCACCCTTCCAAGCGAAGTGTTGTAGACAAAAGGCCAACTCCCCAAAGATGTCTGTGTCTTAACCCCTGGAACCTGGGAATATGTTACTTCACGTAGCAAAAGAGACTTTATAGATGTAATTTTTATTATGGACCTTAAAATGTGGAGATTTTCCTAGATTATGTAGCTGGACCAAATCTAATCACATAAACTCTTAAAAACAGATATCGTTCTCTGACTGGAGCCAGAAGGTACTATAGGGCAGGAGAAGTCAGAGAGATTTAAAGTGAGAGAAGAACTCGCACTTAGTTACTGGTTTCAAGATGGAGTGGGCAGTGGAGCAGGGAATGCAGGAGACTTTAAGGTACTGAGTGTGGCTCGCAGCTGGAAGCCATCAATAAAAAGGGGACCTCCACCCAACAACCACAGGAAACTGAAGTCCACAACAGCTTGAATGGGCTTGGAAGCTGATTCCATCCTCAAATCTTCCGAAAAGGAATGCAGTGCTGCCAAGTACCTTGATTTTGGCTTTGTAGAGTCTAAGCAGAGGACCCATCTCAGTCACTCTGTACTGAGACTTCTGACCTACAGAACTGTGAGATAATAAATGGACTTTTAAGCCACAAAATGAGGTAATTTGTTCTATTAGCAATATAAGATAAACACACCTGTCCTTTCGTATTGTTTCAGAAGTTTACCCTTCCAAGGAATACCTGTAGTTTAACCACTATTTTTATTTATGGAATTAAATACTTGTTATCAACTATAGCAATTACAGATACTGGTGAAGTCGCCATGGTTTGATTTTTGTTGTTTGTTTGCTTGCTTATTTGGAAAGTGGTTATTACAAATATTCACCCTTATAGTTGTAAACATTTTGATATAGGGAGGAGGCATGAGAACTAAATAAATTGACTAAACATTAAACCAGGTTGTATTCAGAGCCTACAACGGGCTGCTGCCAAACCACCGAACCTGTAGA
>NW_006436811.1:2077140-2087913 GCF_000325575.1 Pteropus alecto | reverse complement strand
ATTACTAACAAACTATTTACTCGTACCAAATAAGGACAATGGGAAAACAGAGTCTTTAAGTTATACCTTCACAAAATAAACCGAACCATTCATCTTCTACGGCCAGAATACGGGAAACCCACAGAATAAAGGTTGAGGTTACTAGTATGCCTTTAATGCTGCTTACCCAAATGTTCACGCTGCGTACTCAACCATGAAAGAGAAATAGGGAATCAAAGTCTTTCAACTGTAATTAATAGAAACTAAGAATCACATATAAACTGCATTCCTCGAACACTCAGGGATCTCTCATTCGCTGTCTCTGAGAGAAGACCACCCTCTATGGAGCACTACCCTGCTCTCCAATAAACTGTCCTGTCATCTCTAACTCTGGCGTGAGCTTGAATTCTTCCTTCTCTCTCTCTCTCTCTCTCTCTCTCTCTCTGCAAGACTTGAGTCTCCACTCAGGGAAGTTTGCCCTGTCCTGCATCTATTTCATTCAGCTATCTCAGTAGAAACTTTTCACTTAAAATGGAAATCACAATGTTTTAGTAAATTTTTAGGACACTTAAAAATATAACAGTAACAGTCCTTGAGCTTCAAATTTTGAAACAGAATTAATATTTCTTTTAAAACTGAAATATGTTCTTAAGTGATATTGAGTCAACCTTGATGTGAAAACTGCTCCAAAGTATGGATATTCGAAAATCTATATGTTCAGATAAATTATAATTCCACTGAGATATGATTTAATGGCTTTAATGAAAGATATTTTCTTTTCAGAAATAGTGATGTCAAGTCTCTCCCTTTGAGCTTACGATGACATTAGTAAAGAGTGTGCTGTCCCACCCAGCCCAGAGAAGAAGAGATGAGGGTCCTCTTTAATTTTTTCAGTTTTACAGAGACTACGATCTAACTGAGGTGGACACTTGCAGCCTGCGCAGCTGCTGGCACAGCGTATGCAAACACACACTTCAAGTGTGCATATTTATGCCTCCCTCCAGCGCCATGGGACCACAGGCTCTCCTTCATCCTGCCTCCGTCCGCCCTGACCATGCCCTCATTCTGAAGATTTATGGCATCGCTACACAAAAGTCCTGTGCCCGTTAGTGTAGGAGTTGTCCTAGCAAACCAACTCAATGCAAGCATATACCTTGTAGCTCAGAACACACGTAGATATGTTTGTTTTCTCTTTAGGTCACTTATGCAACGAAAAATCAACAGAGTCATTAATTAGATTGCTGCTTCTGAAGTTCCAGTGTGCGCGAGGATTACAGATGGGTTAGTTAAAATGCAGATTCGGGTTCAGGAGAGCTGAGATGGTGCTGAGAGTGACATTGCTCACAGTCTCCCCCGGGGATGTCACAACTACAGCTCCCAGCACTACACTTTGCATAGCAAAAAATCAGAGCCCCGTTTAAACTTTAAGGCATTATCTTCTTTGTAAGCAAGTCATTGTCACCTTGGAATAAGCAACAATATCTTTTCATACACACTCTTAGTCTTGATCATTTCAAAGCATTTACATTTTACTATGAAAATATAGATTTGTTATTTGCTCTTCTGTGAGGACAACTTAAATCAAGAAAAAGGCTCCTATGTTCAACTTAAATACTTTCCTTTGAGTTGAACGTATAAATCCCACAGGGATTTGATATTTAGACTTTAGTATTAATGTATAAAGAAAACCCAGTAATAAAACAATCCCTTGTAATTCAGATTTTGGAAAACAATGAATGTCAGTTTGCTTATTAGGTACTTGTAGCAAGATGGCTAATCACACAGGTGGTCTTGAGCAGGTCATCTAATCTCTGTATATAATGAGGGATACAGTGTACCTGTGACTAGAATTTATATTTAAGAATTATAGGAATGAACTTTGTAAATAACTTAGAAAAATGCTTAAAGAAATAAATCCTTTCAAGAAATTTAGCAGGTATGAAATGGTATATCCTTATTGGAAAACGTCTTTAAGAGAAAGTTTAGCTGTCACTGTGGTGTTACCATTTTATGGAAATAGCTAAAAGGACCGTTTGATTTGTCATTAAAACTCTAGATCTATCCTTGCCAGTGTTTCATGTCATTTAAATTTACTCTAAGCCCATTGGTTTGGAGCAGGAAAAACAAACCGCATAGTGGAAAAATGTCATCATGAAAAGTATTCCCTCAAAAAAAACAAAAAACAAAAAAACAGGATCTTTCATGTTTCCCAATTCTAATTTTCTCCCACCTGAGATGATTTGCTAGTATAAAACTAGTTGAGAACAAAATAAAAAAGATCTTCAGGACTTTTAAAATGTTAACTGATTCTTACCAAATGGATTTTTGTTTCATATACAAGGGGTTTAAATTGAAATATTTGAAACCGATATAACATCATCACATTTTTTATTTACTTGGATGACTGAATATTTGTAATTATTTTGGAATTTTTAATTAAGAAAAACAATAGGTAAGCTTTGCTTTAGAAAAGTTTCTCTCTCCTCATCTTTTCCCTTAAGTAGAGTTACTGTGAAAGGAGAAGCTTATGCCAATGGGTTACAAAGCTTAGGGAACAATAGATTTTTAAGAGGTGGTGAGGGAGTCAGCTTCAGAGAGAATGAAAATCATGTGCTGAGAGAAACAAACAAACAAATAAATAAATAATATGATGGGAGTGATTGCCTGGAAGGAAGAAACTCTCCTCTACCCTTCAATGTTCTTTCTGCTGGTCTAATAATTAAATCTACATGAAACAGATTAACAAAAAATAACCAAACTTAATTGTATACACATGTATGGAAACTCCACCTACATGACAGCACCAGAGACCCCACACATATGGGAAGTTCAGGGACAGAAGGTAAAATGAGGTCTATGTGGTATTCTGAGCTAAGGATGAGAGAAGGCACCTTGGGGCTTCAGAGGGGAGGGAGATGATTGCAGGCAATAAGAAGAGCAAATGTTCAGTTATTAATAGTTTGCCCTGCCCTATAGATAGGTCAAAGAGGTAATTTCGTAATACAGGCAGTGCTCCCAATTTCAATTCCCCTAAGTAGTTCGGTGTGGAGAGGGCAGAAGTTTCTCTTGAGCCCGCAAGCTCTAGGTTGTCTTTAGCTGAAAAGGATCTGCATACTTCAGAGGTATGTTTTGGGGTGACTTGCTCTGAACCTCTACAGGTTTAAGGAAACCAATAGAAGTGAACTGGAAAGAAGCACGGGTTCTAGCTCTCTCTCTTTTTTTAAGTGCCTCCAAGGTGACTCCCATTTGCTATGTGAGTCAAACACATTGCATATTAAAAATAGAGGAAAAATGAATTTTCTTTGCTCCATAATGTTTGAAAATAAAGCAATGAATACACTTAAAAGCAAAAAAATACAGTAATGATGTATTTGTTTAGCCTCTTTATTCTGAATACCTCATGTACTTCAGATATATTATCTCAATACTTTTTAACAAAATATCTGTGATGTAACGAGACAAGTGAAAACATCTCTTTTATTAGAAAAAGAAATTAATTACTAACGCAGCTGGAAAGCCATAGAACTGAGGTCATCTCTAAGACTTAGGATAAGCAAAGAGATGTAGAAAAGTTCTCAGGATGATCCTTGTGTTTCTTTTGGTTGTCGTTACCACATAGTGTAGAAAATGGAAATGAATCCCTTACCAAGTCTGTTTCGGCTCACCTGTGATCATGAAAGCTCGCACGGTAGACATGCTAGGATGGCAAGTTGTTTGCTCTCTTCTTTCATATGCTTTTCATATGCTTTTAGACTGTTGCCTATGTGAAAAGCTCAGGTCTCCTGAAACTAAAAGATGCGCCTGTCTGTGGTGAAAGTTTTCATTGATAATTTCAAATCACACGCTGCCAAAGATCTGCCACTGTTTCAAGTTGTGGCTATTTCAAGTTCTTATGTTTTTCTGCCAATGTGAAAATTGGTTTTGTAAGGTTGTTTATTGCTGCTTCTTTACTGCTTCCCCCCTGCACCCCTCCACTAAGAGAATATTTCTCTTCTGCAGAAACAATGAAAGCCTAAAAAGATAGAATGTTTTCATGTCAGAAAAATTAAAGACATAAAGGAGATAGATTTCCAGAATTAAATTAGAATTGAACAAGTCAGTTATGTGTACATCCATCAGCCCAGTGGTCGGGATCTCATTACCACTGAAGCAAACTTAGCTAGAGGGCAGATAGAATTTCTACACAGAGAACCCCCCTTTCCTGCCCCCACATCTTTCACAGCAAATTATGCTGAGAAGAGGAAGCTCACCTGCCAGTAAGTATAATGTTTTTAAAAAGGCATTCTCCTGTCTAAAAATGCCATTAATTAAATTTACAAAATATTCTAAGTAAGTAAGAACCACATATTTAAAAGTGACAGGATAGATTTACTGACTATTATACCCAGAATATAATATTGATACAGGTGTTTCCATTTCTTGACATATTACTATTAGAAAATCCCTCAATTTGATCATGAGTTATCAAAACTGTGAAATTAATACTAGTATACTAGATATTGTTTATGGCAAATGACATTTTTCATATGTCAGGTGTATGTTCACATATATATGATTCGGTAAGGATGGTTATAATTTTGTCCTTCAACCTGGTTACACAGGAAGATAGACGTCATACGGGCAGAAAAGAAAGAGAAAGAAAAAGTTTCGGAAACATTAACTGGGTCCCCATGGTGTTCTGTGTACTATGCTGTATGATTTTATTTACATGTTTTAATAATCTTTGTGATAATTTTCAGAAGTAGGCATTCCATTCCCAGATCCATTGACCTGAAAACCGAAGTTCTGGCCACCTAATTAATTTACCCAAAGTCACAAGGTTCACATTTAGAATATAGTATGTCTGGATCCAAGTCCGTCTGAATCCACTGTAGAAGAGAAAATTGTTCATTGATTGTGGGTGTTCCCTTTATCCACCCTCATTATATATGTTATCTAACTCTTTTGCCTTATTCTTAATGGTACATTGATTTTTCTAAAATCAAGAGTAGATTTTCCTCCCAAGGTCATGTCAAAGATTTATTTAACTAAGTTCTTTTTCTATTAAAGAAATGCTTCTCAAATAAATTAGAGATCTACTGAACTTTTATTTACTGTGTGCAATAATATATAATGTAAGGCCAACTATTATATCATACAATATTGTACTGTATTATGTTATGTTATGCTATGGTGTGGTGTGCTGTGCTGTCCTATGCTATGTTGTATTAATGTTACACACCTATAATGTACTGGCCTATAGTTAAGGGTATTCTTAAACTTAAGGAAAATTTAAAAAGGTTTTGAGGTTGATGATAACCTCAAAAGCACCTTGTAAAATTTTAAAATCTCTCTAAGTGACTTGAGCAGTCCTTGACTTTGATTTAGAAATTAATGTCATTAATAGACACCAAAGATCAATTAATCTGTATTTTTGTTTGCTTTGTTTCACAACCCCCAGTTGACTTCATATGCAATGAGAATAGTTGAAAATACTGAATTGCAGAATTCCAATCCAATAGCATATGTCTTAGGATGAACTGAAGTTTTAAGAGGGACGTGACCATTTTGAAAGCCAGTTAGGCTGGCTTCACACCCTAATTACCAAGGGCCTCCAGGATGCAAAACCCTTTACTTTAGACCAGTCAATACTCTGCTCTTTAATGAAATGAAATCTTCTAGTTTTTTCCAAGAATAGTTACATTTTTTGTGTGTTTTCATTTCTCTCAAGGCCAAATCAAATATCAGGAGATCGTTTTCAGAGCAATCTTAAATTTTCTAAATACATGTAACTTGAATGAAAAGTCATAATTATTATTAAGCTAATTTTGACCTCATGTCATTTTCAGTATTTTTTATAAAGTACTTCTAAATTTGATACTGGAAAGGCACCAAATATTGCTTTATTGTTATTACATTCTTATGATGATTTTGCATACATAGTCATTAAGCCTTCTATTTAGTATTTAATATTAATTTATATTCAAGCAATCTTTAAGCTTTATATTAAGGAAAAGATTATTCCCTAAGGAAAAAAAAACTTGTAAGAAAATTGTCTAATTATGGCATAGTATCTACTAAAGCTGCAAATAAAAAAAAATAAATTATTTCTGTTAATTTAACTTAATTTTTAATTTTTAGATACTTTGCATATAATATAATTTTTAAAATCAAAACTGCTTATATTTAGTTTCAAAGAAATCTGGATGAATTGGAATTAGAAAAAAACTGATTCTTATGACATGAGAGACAATATTCTTGTCTGAGTTTGACAAAACAATGAAAAAATATAATCTATACCGACTTGCTCCATTAAGATAAACGAAGATGATGTTGAAGAGCCACAAATTACCAATGCACTTTAACATTTACAACTTAGAAAATATGTACATTTTTAAATTAATTTTAGTCTACTTGTATCCAAGTAACGAAGCTCATTTATTTCCCTCTTATATTAAGCTGCATTAAATCATTTTTTCCATAATTCAGCACCCATGAAAGATTATTTGGCATTTTAGAAAGCATCTGTAGGTTATTTTATATTAACATATTTGTCATATTTTATTAATTTATATTAAACCAATTTTATTCATGATCTATTATTAAAATAATTAAGATAGCTTTGCTTTTTCCAGAGTATTATATAATCCTTCTCAGTCTGACCAACTCTGAAAATGAATAAAATAAGCTATATATATATTTATATATTTAGATTGTAATTTTATATTTACACACTAACTCTTAAGACACTGCTGGTAGTCCAAACAAATATTCTCAGTTGGTACAGTACTGTGGATTTTGTAATAAACAAACATCCTGCGACTTCAAGTCTTTGAGTCCTGAAATAAAGCAGAAATTGTTTCATGTGTATATTTTTTAAATGACACTTTAAATTTGATAATGTTAATAAAATCTCAAGTAGTCCTTTCATTCTTGGGAGGAGGAAGTAAGTTCCTATAGACCCTTTAGCTGGGGTCATTCTTAGCCATGCGTGTTTGAAAGCATTCTCTTTCCATAACGTGCCCAGTTACTACACTTGATCTCTTATCTTTAGAAGGAGGATCTGCAACCCCGGAGGATGCTGGGGGATGTAGTTGGACAATCTATACTTACAGGATTTTCCAGTGGGTTCTCTGCCAAAGCCAGGCCATTGTTGCATTGCTCTTATGCAGCAAACCTTGCTTGACATTGACAATATAGGCATCCAAAAGCCGTTGCTTTGAAATTTGTCAGAAGACCCTTGTACTTTTTACTAATGTTTTACTGGCTTACAAAGAGAAGAGCCAATTTCCTCTTGTTTATTGTTAAAGATCAGTAAAAACTGCCAAGTAGAAAGGTTGTAGGGTCAAACAATGTTTCACAGTAGGGGAGTATTTTATCCTGCCTACCATTGTGGCCAAAAGTATGTTTTTTTTTTAATCAGACAACACTGGGTATAAATCCTGGCTTGGACACTTTAGAGCTCAGCTGTTTTGTACAAATTACTGTCTCTGACTTTCTATTTCTTCTTTGCTAAAGTGAGAATAAAAGGCTCACCTCACAAGGTTAAGAATTTTAAAGGATAATGCATATCAGATCCTTGGCATGGTGCCTAGTAAATAGCACACACTCAAAAGGTGTTAACATTTTTTGTCTCCTATTTAATTTATGTTGGTGTTGGTTATCATTGTTGTTACTGTTATTATCTAACAAGCTAACAAGCTAGGAAATATGTAAATAATAAGTGGACCAAGCATGTACAGAGGGTCAGAGCAGGTTCTGTATTAAGTAGAGATAAGTAATATGAGAAAATGCTCAAATATCAAATGAGGAGGAAGAAATTAAGATCCAGAAATTTAGTACTTTGAAGTAAGCAGAAATGAGATGTTCACCTAATGTTTTATTTTATATGTCCTGCTGGGCTGATGTGTAGCTCTGCCATACATTTTATATTCTGAGTTTGGACACCTAAATATACAGGCTGGGCTCAAATCGCAGCTCTAATTCTTAGGTCTGGTACAGGACACACACTCAGGGAATATTTATTCCTCTTCCCTTTCTCCACTTATATTGTGAAGATTTGGATAAGATTCTTATCCTCATTTATCATCTATTTTGTGTAAAAATATCTTCACCTTAGGTGTGTATGTGTGTATGTGTAAAGCTCAATAATATAAAATCAATAAATATAAAACATTAAACTGTTATTTTGGGGAGTTTCTAGAATTATAGGAACATTTTTAGAGTTTACAAAGATAGGTTCAAGTGTGAAGGGTCAGGCCAGTATCTGTTTTTTATAAAATATAAATCAGAAGAGAAATTTTTGTTGTACGAATAAAAGTTTATGTCCAGATCACAATCATTCCACTATGTGAACATCAGAAGTAAGACATGATGAATTAATCGTGTAGTCTAATCTAACAAAGAAACTTTTATGTTATTATTATTATTATTTTTTTTTTTACTAAAGAAGACTTACTTACTCTGAGGGTTTGTATTAGTAAGAGTTCACCAGAGAAATAGAACAATAGGATGTAGATAGATAGATGACAGATGATAGGTGATAGATGATAGATGATAGGTGATAGGTGATTGATAGATAGGTAGATAGATAGATAGGTAGATAGGTAGACGATAGACAGACAGACAGATGATAGGCAGACAGACTGAGCAATTTATTTTAAGGAATTAGCTCACATGATTGTGGAGCCTGGTAAGTTCAAAATTTGTTCTCTTCCCATTTTAAAACCTGCAAATTTTTTAAGCAACAACAAAAAATAAACAAAATCAGAAATAATGTTCTTTGTTTGTTCTTAGGTTGTTCCATTTTAAAATTTCCTTCCAAAGTAATGTTTCCCCTTCACAGAAGTATCTAGTCCTCAGGGACCCCACTGTTTACTTCAAGACAGAGGAGAAAGCATTGCAAAGGGACAAGCCGCTTGTGGCTGTGCTGTGAAGAACATGGCACCCCTGCTGGCCTGGCCTTCATGGGGGGGTGCCTAGTCCATCATTTTACCTCAGTGCTATATTGGGTACAAAGGGTATTGCAGGTTTCTGATGTCTCCTGCAGTTAATGTCTGGGACCAAGTTAGAAATAAAATCTTCATCTTATCCTTTGGCAATATCCTGAGACTATTACACTGTTCTGTTGCCTAAAAATCCCCACACACTATAAGCTTATTTCTCTTACCTAAGGTTTTTTTTTCCCTTTTAGCTTACCCTGTATTTGATATTTTAAATGGAGACGTGTGCTAGTAAGAAAGTCTTCCTCGTAATGGGAATCCTGTACATTTTCAATTCTATCATAATTAAGAGTCTTTGCGGTTATAAATGCCACCTTTAGGTTAAATATAAACCGAGCATCTGTCAGAATCAATGTAAGAGAGCAAATAATGCCATAAATGCTAGGAGCGTAAAACTCGAACTGCATTGAAATGAGTTTGTCATCTCAAGGAGCAGTGGCAAACATCCCTGCTTAGTTCTGTAAAAGTGCAGACCTATTAAGTCCATATATTTCATGTATAGTGACATATATACATATACATTTGTATGCATGTAAACCTTTCCTTCGAGGTGTGCTGAACAATGTGTGATTTTCCAATGTATGCAGCACTGTCCCCTACTCTTTTGACTCCTCTTCCCCAAAAGGCACTTCCCATGGAACTGATTCCAGGAGCCACCTCTACCAGGAAGCTTTCCCTGACCGCCCCTGCCCTGTGAGGCCAGACCCCAGTGCTCCTAAAACACAGCGGCATATCTCTGTCATCACATTTGCCACCTTACTTATTGACTCCTATGCTTCACCTATGAGCCTGTGAGTGCCTTGAAGGTTTTTGACTCTCCAGCACCCAGTTCTGGGGCTTGTGGTGTGTTTATTAAATAAATGAATTAACATAAAGTAATAAATCAGTAAACACTTGGTGAGTTCTACTGTTTCAAGAATGTTAGTACTCTGTAGATTGTATTATTAAAAGGTCTTTTAACAAAATGAGGATAGTTGGACAAGCCACTGTCAGTGGCTTGTCATAAATTGAGTGAGGCCCTCTTTTTAACATGGTGTGCTCTGCATTTCATGCAACTTTTGTCTTTTTGTTTCTGGTCTCCTCCACCTCCCTTGAGTGGGCACAGCAGTATTACTTCATAGAGGAGAATTACTAAGCACTGTTGAGAGCCTCAGCGATTTGAAAGACACTGCTAAGTGAGCCAAGGAAGTACGAAAGGAGTAAGACTTTGTTTCTCAGGTAAAGTCCCTTAGCTCGCTTGCCCACCACTTGCTGCTCCTTAAGGTCCCATGTAGAGAGTCAGACTTGTTTAACCACTTATTGCCGCTAAGCTACAGTCGTCATGGGGGAAGGCCTTCTTGTTCCTAACTGTGTCCCCTGTGCCTAGCAGAGAGTCTGAAACAACTAGGAGATCACTAAAGATCTGCTGAACAATAACCCTCTTGCCAACTCATTTGGGTTGTTCACCAATTTAAATAAGGTTTTCAATAAGTCATAAAATATTTTATATTATTTATGCTACTTTTTAAATTTCTTTAAATTGATTTAGCAAATCCTTAGAAAAATTTGGTTCACTTATGTGATTGTTCCCTAGTGCACACAGAGATGCCTAATGATGAATTCCAGCAAACGTTAAACCAAATAAGGAGATTTATTGTAATCATCTTTGTTTCCTCTTCACTTGTATAGTTTGGGACCAGAGAATTCTCATAATAATATACTAATACATGTTGGACAAACTTTATGACTTTCATGAGTGGATTTGCCAAGGCTACATTTTTCCAGTGACCATTGGATATGATTCTAGTTGAACTTGAAAAGTCTACAGACATCT
>NW_006436811.1:2013127-2077122 GCF_000325575.1 Pteropus alecto | reverse complement strand
TTTTGCATGCACTATAAATGTTAGTTTTAAATAACTGAGTATATTCCAGGAAACACAAACACACACACACGCACAAACGCACATGAACACAAACACACATGCACACAAACTTTCTCTTCAAAGTTTATGTCCGTAGTTTTTAGGGACTAATTCAACCAATTCCTAATTAGAATCCTTCCAACTATACTTTGCTCTTAAAATGGAGAAGTGCTTTTTGAGACATTATCTTGGACATAAATAAGATATTCCACTACACACATTTATTCCCAACAAATTACCTAGCCTTCAGATGCGAGTCTAATTTTTTTCTAGAACAGTATACACTTTGCTTAAAATATAATAGTCAGTTCAGGAACTACCTCATGCTAAGACTGGATGTGATGAATATGGGCCATTTGTACTTGAACATGTAATATACAAAAGACATTTGTTTTATACTGAATTATATGATTATGTGCAGTTTTTTCCCCCTTAAGTGAAAAATAAGTCTTGAGAGCCTTTGAGATCTATACTCTAAATCTATTATACAAGTAGAATCTTAAAGAACTTTTTCTAGAAGTTATTTTATCCTCGATCTTTACTTTTAAAGCATGGTTTTGTTGATCACATTTCCCTTCTTTTGCCTCAGTGGGGAGTATGGTGGGAAAATAGATGGAATCTATCCAGTGGCTGTAGCTGAATCACGGTAGGTGTTAGCGGGAAAGATGAGTGTCTGAAACATCGTGAATACGGAGCATGAGCAAGTGTTTCTGGTGCTGAATTTTGCCTCAGGACACGCTGAAGCAGACACTTGAATAGGCAAGGAAAGAGATTTCCCTACGTCTAATTTTCAATTCTGAAAAATGGTTCTTATGAGCAATTGTGTGGTAAATTAGCAAGACTCCCGAATAAGCAGCCAGTGCCAAGCCATTGGACAAGAGGATTTTAAAGAACAAAGACAAACAGGAAGAAACCATCAGTAAGCTGTGAACAGACTTCCATGTGATTCGCACCATGCGAGTGACATGTAAGAGGAAGAAGCGAAGGAGCATAATGTTTCTCAGGCAGCCCTGCTATCGAGCACTTACAAAGTGTTTTTAATCCTCTAATTGGGTCAAATTTATTTAATTAGCACTGAAAAAAATGCAGTTTGGGTGTTTAATAAAATATTTATATTCAGAACAGCTACCAGATGTTTTTCATTGTAGATGTAATGTTATGCATTTTTTTTTTTTTCCCTGAAATTCAGTTCTTTCTTATAATAAGAAATACCTGTTTGGCTTTAGTCAATGATGGCTGAGATGAGAAAAAAAAAATGTATTTCGGTTTTGTTTCTATCATTTCAGAAAGATCTTTGTTGTATACTCTCCATTTGGCCTGCCTGTGTGTACTTATATTCACACGTTGTTCACAATACACACATGCATACACAGGCACGCACTCACTCTATGTAGAGCATAGCACTAGAAAGGCTTTTTTTTGGTTGACAAGGGTTATAAAGGAGTCCCTGAACATTTTATTAAAAGCTGATTCCATGTATTAGCCACAGGGAAAGACGAGAGATAGCATCATGAATCGTGGTGTCCTTCGTCAGCTGGGGGCATCCTCCTTAGCGTGCTACACTCTCTTGAGGAAAAAGGAGCCAGAAAAACATTGAACATAGATTCCTTTGGGCAAGAATGCTGAGAGGTGGGGGTGGTGAGGGGAAGTGGGATAATAAGTTGAAATTATATACTTGAATTGAATCTTCATATTCAATGACTGAGCAGCTCTCAGAATTAGTAAATAGACTTTTTTCCCCTAACTGTTTAATATAGCTTTTCTACATTGCAGGAGAAATCAGAATAATTGTTAAGCATTCAGAATATACCAATCACATAGATAGCCAACTATGGCTGTGGCTTTGACTCAAAATTGCAATTATAAAAGTACTGGAATTATACAGATTTAATATGTAGAAAAAACTATCTTGGTTCCATGATAATATATGCTTTATAATGTGACTTACTAACTATTCTCTATCATCTTCCATTTATTACTTTACAGATTCCTAAATCCCTACAGTTAACATAAAGAAAAGACATAGAATTATCTCCAAAAATGAACAATTTTTAAACTTCGTTTCTTGAAAATGAGAAAATAGTAAGAGGAAGTAACGCTAGAAAATTACATATTTGAATGATTAACTGAAAGCTGATGAATTAAAATATTAACTGATCTTTTAAAGTGAGTCTTAAGAATTCCTTCTTTAAAATATGTTCCATTTTAAAAATGAGCATTCAACTTTTTAGGGCCGGTCTCCAAGAAAATATGCTTTGATATTTCTTTGAAGCTCAATTCAATATCTTTGTCTAAGGGGGGAAAAATATCACATCTTGGCTGTAGAAATCATATTGAAACACTAAAGTGCTTACTTGTAGCGCTGCTGTCAGTCATACTCGTCACACTTGGTGACTTTCCTCAATCCAGGCAGAAAACCCATTCTCAGTTAACATGGATCAATTGGAAAGAATATAAACCACTCCACTGCCCTGAAGACATAGAGACGTCACCTCTCCACAGGTTATTTTGAGTGCTCAGTAGGAATGGACAGCAGCCCTGGAAGGCTCCTGATACACAAGAGGTTTGATCATAATATATTGCAAACTTTCCGTATTTTGTATGACAAAGAAAATGAAGTAATTGAAAATGATATATTAACGTCCTACCTTAACTATTGCCTAGTTTACTGTAAATGACAATATCTTATTTCTAAGATATTTCTTACTTTCATAATATTTTTCTTCGAATGCTGTCAAGGGGCTCATGAGTTTAAATGGAGTGAGCACACTAAATTATAAACAGACTTGACACAATATTATTTATATCTGAAAATATTCATAGTTTGGTTTCTGTAAGTACAAAACCAGAGAATAAAAATAATAAATAATAGTCATTCGATAAAGCATTTCTTTTGATGCCTCAAAAATATTTTGGAGAGATAAAATATTTCTGGCTTTGCTGAGAGTAAGCCTAAGATTAAAAACAGACTGATAAATTCCATGCAACAACTAATTATAAAGCACCCTACATGCATTTTTAATACCTAATGGGCTCTTTAAAGGGTCAGTGACGTTTTATTAATGTTTTTCAACATTGATCTTTAATAAGTAACTAAAGGCTTATTAATCAGATGTCAAATGATGCCAAATCAGTTCCAAGTATTGTGGGAAAATACAAACCATTTTAGAGAGATTAAAGACATAAGCAGGTATAAACAAAACTAAGCTCATTCCAGGATTCACAGCTGAGGAAGATAGAATACAAGAACTTGAATTCATTGGCTATATATATACCTTTCATTTTATTTCTACAGTGATTATGCATGATTGTTACTCAATATACTTATTGATTATTGACTCTCCCAGTAGCCTCATACTAAATCTGCTATTATAGTCTGTAATTTTAGAGATGAACTTAAAGTACAGAGAAGTTAGATAAGGCCCCCAATCTACTATCTGTGATGAGACAAGTATTTGAATCTAGGTGCACAGAAGCAAATCTAGAGCTCTTTGGCCCGCACTACCCTGCCTCTCATGGGAATATGTTTTATATATTTTTATAGTTCTTTTTGGGGAGTGTTACTGCTGGGTTAATATTTTTAAAGTAGTGATTAACATGGTACATTTAGAAAAAGAGGGAAGACTTGTAAAGGACATCCTTCAGGACAAAATAATTTCTGTTGCTTTCCAAAGCTCTGTACCATGTGGTTTCACATCCTCCTGTTCATAGAAACGAGCTCCCCCAACCAAAACAAAAGCAAATTTTGAAAAGTGTATTGGCCTCTTACTCTCCTTTCCTCACCAAATATATAAATGGATGCTATGACTTTCTGGTAGAGGATAAGGGATTTAGGTTAGCCAACAAACCCAAAACATCCCTGATATCAGGACTCACATTGACCTGGTTATGGGGTTGTCCTGGTGGTTTTTTCTTAGGATCCAAAGCAAACGACACACGTTCCATTCTTAGAACTGACTTGGTATGACTAGTTCAGAGTCTGGTAAGGCAATTCTTCAGGCTACTTCTAAACCTTTATATACAGAAGAGTATCTTAATAGTTTGAAAGATAGTTATATTAAGAAAAATGATTGTGACTGCTTTGGAGAGATAAACTAAAGGAAAGAATCTTTATGGAGACAGGGAACTCAGTCTAAAAGTACTGCAGTTGTCCAAGTGAGAAACGGTAGGTTTTCATCTAAGGCAGTGTGCTTGGTTGGGTGAGCAAGGGGAGGCATTTGTTTTATAATTGTAATACCTTATTTTTACTTAAATTCAATATATTCATTTTATCTATAAAGTTTAAAAGTTGAATACAATGTTTTGATGCCTTTGTTATTAATTTTACCCACAGGAGTATAATTATCATGAATCAAAATGCATTATGCATCCGTGGAACTGTCCCGGTATCACTGGATGTTTATAAAATAATGTAGAGGACATGGCTGTTAACCACAAAGGGTTTATAATGGGAAAGATGAACGACAAGGGAGTACACAGTCAAGAGAACAGAACATCTACGGGGTTACATACCTGTAAGTGGGAAAGGATCAATAATTACGTGTTTATTAAGCTTTATCCATCCATGCCCTGGTTTAAACCATATGAAGATGTAATCAAGGTAATACAGGAGGAATATCATCTTCTTGTCATGGTATTTAGAGCAGACTAGCCAAAACTGTGAGAAACGGGGGGCTGGTGAAAACAAGGCTATTAGAGTTTTCTGAATGTGGAACAACCGGAAACTGGTTGATGAGAGTAATGAGAAGAATGATGTACCTGAGACATATTACAAAGGAAAAATAAGCCACAATTCCTGTCAGATTTCTCAATAAGAAGTAGGAATGATCTGCCAATTTTGCTTCATTATGACTATAATAAACCTCTGATTCAAGGCTATTTAATTCTAATCCAGTCCCAACTCCATGAACACAAGATCACATAGTTAATTGAATTTTGTGACTTTTCTTCTCAATATCTTTCCAAAATACTTGTACTCACTATTTAGAAATGCGTGAACTCCCACTGATGTATTCTTGGATTAAATATGCATAACAAGAACAGTGACCCCATAGAAAATACACACAGTATGTAAATGCAGGTGCACAATGCCCATTCTTATGCACCATTTTTTAAAATAAATTCTGGAATAAGAAACAAGAAGAGAACCTTGTATTTCTCTAAATGCTGACTTGCTTATTCAATGAAAGAAAATCAGAAATTTAACCTTGTCAGGTCTAATTGTGGAATAAACTCACATTGTTTCACTTGACACAAGTGTTATCTCTGTCCTTAACATTTTTTTGGCTTCTGGAAGCTTTCTCCACACCCCATCTCATTGGCTAAAAACAATTCATCACAAGTTCCAGAGATGTCATAAGTGAATTTAAACCTTAACCTATGCAAGAGAAAAGCAATCTATCATAAACCTGAAATCAGGTTGTAGTCTTTTTCTGAGTAGTGATTCTACCTTAGCAAAGACCACGAAAGCTAAACCTGGAGTTGAATGGGAAACATTTCTTACACAGAATTAAAAGTCACTAGGGAACACATTGTAAAAATATACCTGAAGTTTGCACTACAGAGACCCTCTCTGTTTAGTTGTCTAGAATTTGAGTAATGTAGATTTCTAGTGAAGGGTATTGTTTCTATCATATCAATAAAGGATATTTTTTAAGGAGCTATACTAAGGGCATGATATGTGTAACTTAGTCAAAGTGTAGATATTGACGTCTAGTTTCCCAAAATGAAAGCGAGGTATAATAAATGCTCTAAATTTATACACATGGTCAGATTGACTTATTTTCAGCACAAGGACGTTTTTCAGGTTCTAATGACCAACTCAAGAAATATTGGTAGTCTACGACTCTCCTACCCTGAACAAGCCTGGTCCTGACTGATCTCGGAAGCTAAGCAGAGTCGGACCTAGTTAGTACTTGGCTAGAGACCACTTAGGAAGATCTGGTGCTGTAGGCGTAAAAATAAATTAAATAAATAAGAAATATTGGCAACAGGTAGAACTCTCCAGTGATAAACCTGTCATTTCTAATCACTTGGTGAATTACATTGATCTAAGTGTTCTGAATAATCCTAGTTCACAAACAGCATGATAACTCTGTGCTTATAAAGTTACTTTGTTCTATTTGCCTAGGAAATTTAACTTCCTTAATATTTTGCCTTGTAATCAATTTTTCTGTGTCATCCTTGCACTAACATGCTATCTTTTCAAATGTATTCATCCCATAGAATGTCCGATGGCTGCACCTGCACTTGAGACTATTCTAATGGGCACAAATAGTTTTATTTGATTTTCTCATGCTTGTCTCAATTACTATTATTAACCTAAAATCATTGCCCTCTGTCAGTAACAGAGAAGCAGCACTGTGCAGCACTGTTTTGGGAATTAGACGCACTAAATTATAGCCTGGTTCTAAGTAGCTATGTGACCATTGCCAAGTCACTTTACCTCTCTGAACCCATCTTACCTAATGAAGATGGTGAGACTAAGGGAAATGCTCTCTCCTGTCTCTCTCAGGCAATTCTAAAATATGTAGTCTTATTCATAATATTCAACAACATATTTTTCATATTGTGCAGGGGAGAACACAGCAGGATAGTAGAGGGAGTTGGTGCATATCACAGCCCCATTGGTTTCTCTCAGATGCCAAAAGAAAAACACAGCCTCACATGTTTCATGTGGTCTTTCATAGTTTGCTGTTCTACTCTATTAGTACTCTGCTCAAGTCTCTTCTTTTTTCTCCTTTACAATCCTTCTTCAGGAAAAATAAAAAGAAAGAAGAGAGGAGCTAAGTCAGAATGTTGACCAAAAAGTAAGCACTATTTAAGAGCAAAATCCCATCATTTGTACGTATGTGCATTTCAGCGATACAATTTCAGCTATACTTGCTAGACCAAAATAATGAAACAGAGAAGAGAGAGACACAGTTAAAATAGTCCAGCTGATTTGGCCAGTCATTCCTCCTGAGTGAAGATGCCCTTGAGTAAATTGTTATGGGTCACATGAATGCCTGTTTCTTCATTTCCCTCATGCTTCTTATAATTTGAGCAACTTGACATGCTGTGTGCACTTCAAAGGTTGTTCTGACTATACCTGAATTTTGCCTTAAACATTCACTTTATACCTATTTGAGATGTGATGCCACTATAGGTTTCAAAAATATAAGTTCCACATCAAAACAAAACCAATTAAATAAAGACTTGAAAATCAGTTTATCATAAAAGAAACTTCGCACTGCCTATAAAATCTGTGCTCTAGAAGCAATAATTCGAATTACAAGAGAGAAACCAAAGACATAAAGCTCTTTAATTTCTTAAAATGAAACAAAGCAACTGTTTATTTAGTGATACAATGATTTTTATTGTATTATTTGTGTTATATTATCATTATTTGGAATGTCTTTCTTTACATATACATACACACACACTTCAATTGTCTACTATTGCCTTTAAATGACTCATTATTCTGGAATTGTTTCTTAATAATTTAAGCTACCAAATTCAAGTATAAGTAGCTAGTTAAAGTTAAACTAAAGATTCCCTCCCAAAGAAAACTTTATAATAGTTTCTTTCCTAAAATTAATGTTTAAAGTAAAGCCAAATGTTCTGGAAAGGTATTACGGGGTGTATGTGTGAAGACTCTCATTTAAAATGATTGTTAGAAATCCATTTCCTTATTATCCTACCTAAGTCAGTCATCGAATCCAACAGAGGACCAAAGGGTACAAAGACTAAGAATTTTAAGTGTCTTGACGAGTCATTCTATATATTTTAATTATCATCTGCACTGCTATTCTTGTCAAGAAAGGGAAACACTGAATATATTAACACTTGGAAATGCAGTAAATAATTATTTTTCTCATTATCTTACTTAATAGTTTTGTTAAAACTGTATTTTTACTTTTCAGAATGAAAACTTATAATGTGTCATAGTTCACAGTGGGGAAATTTCCTTGTTAAGTATTATCGGAAGAATTAAAAAAAAGAGAGAGAGAAGAAAGAAATAGAGCCAGAGAGCTCTACCAGCCCATAGCTTTTGTAATTCTTTGGGACATGAAATACATTGGGTTGTTTTATACATCTAGTTTTGTTAGCAAAGCTTAGAATGAACATATGTGCATATGCAAATAAAACTAAAATGTCCATTAAATACTAATTATGAAATCATTGGCTCTACTTCAGAAAACTTCATGTTATTCGTTCCTAGAGTTATATTTTTCAACATTCATATAGTATACTTTCCTATCCAAAAATACAAACTCTTGAATTAATAAGGACTGTATGCATGCAGTCAACCAACAAGTATGCTATTAAATAAACAGAGGAAATATGTCCTGTGCCTTGTTCTCTATTGAGGCAGATGACTCTAAAAATGATATGTCGGTTAAGGCAGTAAATCATAAACAGAGATGACTTGCCAATTTACCTCATATCCAGTCTGTTTTCCTGTCTCTAAAGCTAAGTGCTGCCACTCGACTTGAACTTAACTGTGCCAGACTTTTGATTCATGACTTTAAACACTTAGGTAGTGTCTATATGTGTTAAACTGAGTTGTGGCCATTTTCACAATCAATACTGATCATCCCAGCTAAAATGATCATAGGTTAATTTACACCTGCCATTAAGAGGTAACAAGTGAATGGAATGGTTTGGCTTCTCTCCATTCCTTTGGTATATTTTGTTTGGTACTAGAATACTATGACAAAGGAATATATTCTCATGGGAAAGAAATTTTTTTTTTTTTAATCCAGCGTGTCTTTCAGAAAAACAGCAAAAATAATGTGATACTAATTTAACATCAATTCCAAATAATAATAATAATAATAATCATCATCATCATCATCATCACACAATTGCTGTTTCCTAAAATATAATATGTGGACCTATTGATGTAATCTGGGTCTTTTTATCAGTCTCACTTATGATTTGGATCTAATAGCTGGTAAGGCAGTTACATTAGATGCCTAGAATATTTCTGGTCCACTGGCACCGTAGCCAGGTACAAAAGACACTGTGTGTTAAACTAGAGAAGAAAGACAGAAACGATAACAGGAAAGGAAGCATCTGTGCCATCGTGAGCCACCGTGAAGACACTTTAAACAGGGTGGAGTAAGAAAACACAAGATAGTAATTTCAGATTTTAGAGGAGTTCAGAAAGCACACATAGAGATTGCTTGTCATGTAACAATTAGAGATAACGAGTATTTTAAATAAATGCTCTATATATTTACGAACACATGTTCATCTGTAGTGACTATTTTAATTAAACACACAGACAAATGAACACTGCTTTCAATGTCATGCATTGACCTGACCATCTTAGGGATTCAAACAGCTCTTGGATAGGCAGCCAGCCAGACCGCACACTTTCCACAGCATTAATACCTAAAATAATAGTGATGATTATTAAACAAAAATATTTTATATAAATACAAAAATAGTGTCAGTGTCACATCAGCCTTCATCTATGCTCATTCAACTTGATGCTAACTTCGAAAAATCTGATCTTTATATAATAAAAATATATTCTACAGTTATACTTTTCAGTTCACTTTTTGAAATTAATCATAATACAAATCCCTTACCTCTTACAAACAAGCAGCTTTCTTTTCAAAAATCACTGAAACTTTATCACATACAGAAAAATCTAATGGTAAATTAACAGTCTGCATCTGAGGAAAATCTTTGATATGTCTCCTGGTTCATGACTTCAGCTTTCTTCAACTTTATGCCATAGAATTTGAAGAGCAGTTTGTAATCATTGGTATATATTTATAGTTCATTTCAGGAACCCAATCAGGCACGATAGTGTCACAATGCCAGATATGTGTTTTAAGCTCTGCATAAGGTAGCATCAACTGAAAGGAAAATACATTTTAATGGCTATAAGAGTAATTACCAGGAAGGGATGTTCCTGATTTAGTGAAAAAACTCTGAAAGAAGAGGACATTTGGTCCAGTAACATTGTCATAGAGAGACTGCTCAAACTGTATGTGATCTTAAGTCATCTATTTAATCCAATAACACCATTTCATGTTTTTCATCTATGTCATCTTTTAGTAAAATGAGGCTTGAAGAATATAATTAAGACAAACATAATATAAATATTTTAACTAAAATAATAGTACTGTCAATTTGATAACTCTAAGATAGAGAGCTGATGGATAGATAGATGGAAACATATATGTATATATTTCCCACGCTAACTCCAGGTTATTTATTAGTTATAACATGGTTGTGAAATATGCTGTTTGTTGGAGTTCTCTTTACATTCCATTCTGACAAGGAGAACGTGTGAGGGTATTTCAGCCAGATAAAAAATATTTTTAGTGATTGATTTTGAACCAAAGCCATACCAGTTGTTCTAGATGACAGCTTAACTTTATAAATCTTGCCAAAAGTTCACAGATCTCAGAACCTTTGACTCCCATCTAGATTAAAAAGTAAAGGTTCACCGTGCAGTTCACTTCTATTAGACAGATACGAACTGACATCCTATGCATTATTGACTATATTTGGAAAGGGCCAACTGTCTTGTGATTTTATTAATATGGTAGACTGAGGCAGAGGCCAACTTAAAAATTCAAACATGAACCGAGTACTTTAACCACACATTCCTGCATGAAGTAATACAAAAACAAACAAAAACTGTAATTTAAAAATTTACTAATATTTTTACATACAGTGAAGATAAATTAGGATAGTTATTTTTTAATGATCCATGTATGCACAGAGTATGGTGTTTGGTGAGTAAAGTATAGCATTTCAGAACTTTTTACTAAAATATTAAAAGGACAATGGAATATTTTACTCATTCTTGCTAGTTCTCATCAACTTATAAGGCTGCTCTGAATTTTTGATATTTATTCTAAGTTAATATTCTAATAATTGGTTTATATATTACCTATAGTTAATAAGAAGTGTTCTTTCCAAACTAATCACACCTACCTGGATTAGGGGTAAATGACCATAGAAGATTTTAAAGTTATATTTAGAATAGTCAGGCGTTTAAAGTTTGGATTCCAATTGGGGAGTTATGTGAAAGGACA
Source organism: Pteropus alecto (assembly GCF_000325575.1). Taxonomy (NCBI): domain Eukaryota; kingdom Metazoa; phylum Chordata; class Mammalia; order Chiroptera; family Pteropodidae; genus Pteropus; species Pteropus alecto. The sequence goes on along the minus strand of NW_006436811.1, from coordinate 2,066,038 downwards.
TTTATTGGCTTTATATCAGATATTTTCCAGAAAAACAAAAAACAAACAAACAAACAAAAACTTTCCCACATTTGCTCTTATTGTTTACATTAAAAATTACCTTGCTTATTCATTATTTCTTGCATGTATTCTTTTGAATCTTCCCCAGTTCTTTGTAGATTCCAGGAACATGTACCCTTCCCTTTCCTTACCCTTCGGGCCTAGGAGTGGTTATATTTTTCTACTTTTTCAGACCCTGGCCTCCCTTACCACTCCTTATTTGCCTACTTTCCCCAGCCCACATTTCACAAAGAATCCTCTCATTAAACTCTTTTCAATTAATCTTTTCAAGTGCCAGGACACTGAAAGATACCCAAGCCATGCCAACTCATGGGAAGGCATACTTTCACACTGTGATCTGATAGATGCCGCAAGCTTTCTCTAGCTCAAAATCATGTTCATCTGCCATCACGCCTCAAGCATTCAAGGATTTGGATTGAAGCAACTTTATAAAGCTCTTACTGAAGTGTAGCTATCCTTCCAAAGGATAACACTTAGCATTTGGGTCAATAACATTGTAAAATTAATGAGCTCATCAGAGTAGCCAACCACCAATTATGCCCAAGAGACAGGTCATTTTGATGAGACAGATTGGAAGATAATAAAAACATATTTAATTGCAAAAGGACAGCAGATCTGGATGGGAAGCAAACGTGATTAGCCATAACTCCTCCAAAGAAGTTATTGAAATAACCCAGAGGAAGAAAAAAGACAGCCCCTTAGAAGACAAGGTCAAATTTTACTTACCAAGAATTTTTCTTCTAGGTATAGAATTAATGACTATCCATCTTCCCTGTTTTATTTTCTTACATTCATTAAGAAACTACATTCTGAGAGTAATACTAGTTTACCTAAAATTTTATACATAAAAAGTTTAATTTTGAAAAATATTTAAATATTTTTTATTAAATGTTGAGTACATTAATGTTGCAACACGATTTTTTTATCTTAAAAAGGATAAATGATTTGTCTCATAACAAAATCATAATGATAATTAATGATTTTGATGATAAATATGACATTACGTTTATTGAATAGTTGGAACTTATGGTCAACTACCAATAAAATAGTGAAATATAAAGAAATAACTTGTCTTCTATCATCAGAAAATTATAGTCTCTGAAAATAGGCAGAGCAAAAGATAGTGCAGAAAATCTCAGCCAAATTTGTATAGATGTTATAAAATTCACATGTAATACTTATTATTTTAAGAGAGAAAATTATCTTCAAAGACCTAAATTAATGAAGTAATTTCTCCGGATTTGCAAGGTGCACTCAGAGATAAATATATTTTAGGTTGGAATGGGTAATCTTATGCATCACCCTGAGAGGGCCTGATTTTTCTCCACAATACTCTATTATACAGACTATGTTCAATAACAAAGTAATGGCATTTTCAACAGTTCCCTTAGGAAATTCTTTCAAAATATGATATTATACCTCACATTTTTAGAGTGGTTTTTCTCTATGTACAACTCACTTTAAGCAATGAATTTCACTGCGGTATTCTATATATATAATCTTACGTATCTTATTAGCCTCTTTAAAGATCACCTTTTCCCCTTAAATTTGTGAAAAGTAATTTCATCTCTTACAGTTGTAAGCCAATATATTTATAGAGAGTCTAATCTACTTTTTTAAGTTTTTAAATACATTTCATAGTCAACATAATTTTTTTCCTAACTATCCTTCCATTTACCTGAACATACCTGAACCAAAAAGGGCTAAATCCTGCAGTTATCTGCATCTCATTAGAGCTCTGTTTCAGAATAATTGCTAATAATTATTTTGATATATTTTGTTTTGTATCCTGTGAATCTGAACTTCTGAAGATATCTAAAGAGCTCTGTTGGTTAAAGGAACTAGGAACTCTCTGGCATGACAAAGTAGTTCAGTAGGATATAGGAAGTAACCTAATTATGTTTTACTTTGGGACATTCCACTCGCTTTACCTCCAAAGTAAATTAGCACATAGGTTATTTTGCCCTTAATACATTTAGACATTCCAAAGAATATCTTAGTGAAATTTTATGCTATGAATTCTTAGCAGTGTTTCTTACACACAGGTAAGTACTATCTGATTAACTATTTTCTGAATGTAAGTTATTTGTTATGTAATGTTTAAATATGGGTTTTATGTCAGCTCACTGATTTGGGGCTCACCACAAACTTCATTTATTTATTCCTTCAAAATATATCTAGTAATTATTCACAATGTGCCAGGACATGGTAGTAACAGGTGTTGAGGATGTGGTTATTCCAAAGCAAATTACCTGGTTTTGTGGTGCCTATATGCTGGTGTGACAGTTAGACTGTTAATATAATGTGACAGATAGTAATGAGTGCTATCAAGAAAAATACAGCTGGATAAGGGGACAGAGAGTGACAGAGTAGAGCGTATTATTTGTTTGTATAAGGTGGTCAGGAAATGCCTCTATGAAGAATCAAATTTGAGGAGACAGGTAACTAAAGTGAGGGAGTGCGTTACTCTAAGGACGATGAGAAGGATAGTCCAGGTTCAAATAACAACGGATTTAAAGGTGCTGAGGCCTCATTAATCTTGGTGCATTTGAGGCACAGCAAGAAAATCAGTGTAATAGAGAAGAAAGAGTAAGGCTGGGTGGAGGAGAGAAGGTTTGAAATCAGAGTTGGACAAAAGTCGATCTGGGCCATGGAAAAGTGTGGCTTTTACTCTGATGTGATTGGAAGCAGAGGAGTGAGATGATCTGCTTTAAATGTTGTGTTAGGCTGCGTGGTTTCCAAAATTAACCACATACTAGTCCCTAGAATGTGTAACTTTCTTATCTTACATAGCAAAAGAGACTTTGCAGATATGATTAAATTAAGTTTTACACTGAGAAGATTTTCCTGGTTTATCCATGTAGGCAGAATGTAATCACAAAGGTCCTTATGAGAGAGATGCAGGAGTTACAGGAGGTGATGTGATAAGAGAAGTAGAGATTGGAGTGATGTTCTTTGAAGATGGAGGAAGGACCCAGAAGCCAAGGAATACAGATGGCCTCTAGAAGCTGGAAAAAGAAAAGGCACGGTTTCAGCTCAGCTGGACTCTTCTCTGGAAGCTCTGAGGCTGAATGCACTTTCCAGTTCAACAACATTCAGGTTGTTGGCAGAACCCAGTTCCTTGTGGTTGTAGGACTGGGATTTCTGTGGTCCTGCTGGCCGCCCAGTGGGGTTGCTCTCAGTAATTAGAGGCTGTTCTCAGATCCTTCCATTTGGTCCTTTCCAACTCCAAAGCCAGCAACGGCATATCAGATCCTTCTTGGGCTTCAAATTTGAGCTCCCTTCTGCTACCAGCTGGAGAAACTCCCTGTTTTTTAAGGATTTTCATGATTATGTTAACTATGTGAGGCCCACCCAATAATCTCCTTTGATTAACTAAAAAGTTAACTTTATTAGTCAATGAATGCTTTGTAACATCTGCAAAACCCTTTGCCATTGTCTTAATTTGGGCTGCTCTAATAGAATACCATAGACTGGGTGGCTTAAACAGCCGACATTTGTTTTTCATAGTTCTGGAGGCTGGGAGGTCCAGGATTAAGGTCTAGACAAAATTGGTTCTAATGAGATCACTTTTCCTGGTTTGCAGACAGCTTTCTTGCTGTGTCCTCATATGGCAGAGAGAGAGAGAGAGAGAGAGAGAGAAACAGAGAGACAGAGAGACAGAGAGACAGAGGGAGAGAGAGAGAGAGATGGAGAGACGGAGAGAGAGAGAGACAGAGAGAGAGAGCAGCGAGCAAGCGTGCCTTATAAGGAACTAATTCCATCACGAGGACCCCACTTTCATGACCTCTGAATTTGATCGCCTCCCAAAGTTCCCACATTCAAACACCATCACATTGGTTATTAGGGTCTCAACCTGTGAATCTTTGAGGGACATGAACCTCCAGCTTATAGTAGCCATATAATTTAACACGATCATTTGTGTGATACCATATTCTTAGTCCTGGGGATTAAGCTGGGGAATATTGAGGGGAGGAGCATTTTAATTTTCTGTCTAACAGGTGCCAAGGCCGACTCCTTTTATCGTCATTGTTCTGAATTGAGCAAGCAGGTAATCAGTGTGCTATATACAGGAATGGTTAATACAGGGAGAAAAGCAGGTTTAGAGAAAGGAAAAATAGCAAGAATGATGTAATTTCAAAATGCCAATTAGAAATCCAAATGATGCCAAGGAGCCACCAATCAGATTTACTGATATGGCTCCCAGGAGAAGGGCGAAGGCTGGAAGTATAAACAGGAGTCACCAGCATATGTATTATATGTAAGGCCGCATAAGTATGTGAGTTCACTAGAGAGAGTATAGATAAACACTGAGCATATCAAAATTTAGAAGTTCGGAAAAGGTTGTGGTGCCTTCACAGGAAGCTGAAACAGAGAGGCTAGTAACAGACTGAAGAAACCAGGAAAATGTGTCAGTGCCAGGGAACATGGTAGAAATGACTATTCTTGGGCTCCACTCCAGACCTATAGAAATCAGAATTCCTGAATGAGGTCAAGCAAGTTATGCGTTAAAAAGCCCTCCAGTTAACCCTAACCCATGCCAACTGTTTGAGAACTTTAGTTGTTTAGACCACTGAGAAAGGACAGAAAGGAGACAGGTAAGTCCTAAATGTCCTTTCATTTCAATGTGGGGTCCTTGAACATTCACAGAAGCACCACTTGAGAGATTGTTAGCAATGAGGGAACTCAGAGCTCACTCAAGATTTAGTGAATCCGAACCTGCATTTTAACAATTTCCCTAGGTGGGGAATCACATTAACATTTGAGAAACACTGGTCTATGCTTGATTAATTTAAAGTGACAGGAAAACAATATAAGTATAAACACACACACACAGCCACCACCTGATTAAGAAAAGGTGCCCACTAACAAGGAGGGAAACTGTGGGGCTTTCCAGATGCTTCTATTCCCATTCCAGGGTTCATGAAGTACCAAATGACAATCTAGGAAGCAATCTAGCCTGACCTGGCCTCCGACCCACATACACACACACACACACACGCACACACGCACACATGCACGTACCACACTACACCATACATCCCTACAAACCACATGAGCCATAAGTGATATTTAATGCCATTCAAAACACAATCCTTCAGGCATCCTTTACAATATATAAATTAATAAATCTTTAAATCATTAATTTAGAGGATTAGTAAAGTATTTCCCCCAATTTCCCAATGTTTTAATCACCTAACATGAGTCTCTGTGCCCTCTGAAGACCATGAAAAGTAAAATGTCTTGCCCAGATACTAGGAGAGGAATGAGGTCATAAGTGTCCCAGGTAAAATTTATCAGAGACCACTGGGCAAATGACAATTAACTTCACCAGGTTTATTTCTCCAGGCTAATTAAATATACCTGAAGTATGGGAAACAGTGGACATTGTACAAAGGCAAATTACTTCACAATATTGTGCACAGCTACCCTAGATTCAGATAAGCAACTGAGAGTTTTTTTGAGAGGACAAAAAGCTATATAGGTTACTTCTTCATTTTTAACTTGGATCTCAGCCTGAAATTAATCTGTCAAGTATTACTGCATTCCTTAATACCTTAGATTTGCTCTTTAAGACTTCTTGTGCATAGAATAAGATTTACCATGTCTTTAAAAAAATAATAATACAAATTGCAAGAAATAAAGAATAAATCAAGAAAAATCAGTATATGAATGAGTTTTTAAAATGAAAGACATCACATGTGATTAAAAGAAATGTTAAACTATAGAATGAAGTAAATATGATCTGTAATAAAGGAAATAAGATGTTTTATATCAAGCAATTTGGTCAAAATTTGAAAGTTAATTTAAATAATCAATGAAAGTCTATCTCCTTAGAGCATTGTCATTCAATTGATTGCAATGTCAAATACTAATGGTGAATATATACAATTATCAAAGATAATTTTTCCAGCAATTAGCTTTAGCAGATGAGAAAAAAAATGCAGCTGATATGCATGCTTGCAGAAGAAAGCTAAAGATTTATAAGGAAGCGCTCTTCATTTTTTGCGGCTATAAAGTCTGTCCAAATAGCAATATCCTCTGCAGCAGAGAATCTGCTGCTTGCGCTGGCCACGTGTTATTGTATTTGGACTGTCTCCATCTGCAAATGTTGACTTTTCATCTGTGACCATGGGAAAAAAATCCGTATGAGGAATGTGTGAAACATTTAATCCTTGTTTACTTGTTAACCGAGGTTTTGTCAAATCCTGCTGGTGTGGGGTTTTTGCATTTGTTTCTCAAGGTGACTGCATATGCATTCACAATGTTGTGTTTAAATCTGAGCTAGAAAAGCTAAAGCTCTGATCAAATCATTAGATGTTTACTTAGATTTAGAAATATAAATCTTGTTCTAAATGTAGTTTCACGTTCCAAAACCTAAACGTGACCTAAGTAATAGAGTAATCTACAGGAACAATTGACTTGTAATTTCTTTGTCCTGTCTTGGGCTTCTCATTAATAAAATGAATACGGCAAAAAGTTTGCTTATCTATGACAAACTACAGTGACATTTAATAAAAGAATAAGAAAACGGAGAGGTTCTGAATCACAATCTAGTCTATTACTTTCAATTTCTACATGAAAAACTAAGAGTTAGAGAGTTTAAAATTACTTTCACAAAGTCCATGCTAATTCGTTGTTCTACTGGGGCTCAACTCTATCTCTGTTTGCCCTAGCTATGATGATCATATGACTTGAGGTTTCTGGATTGTTTCTTATTTAAGAAATTCTATGCAACAAACTCTTGAAGCTAACATGAGATCGAATAAAAATTATTGAAAGAATGAATGGAAAATATTTTTCTATATGTATACTAAAATTTGCCAGATCTCTTTTTGAATTTAGACTGTCCAAATAACTACGCTATACTATTTTTTATAAAAACTGAGTAACCTGAATAACAATGGAAATGAAATTTACACGCTTTGTTTTTCTGTAATAAGAGCAGAATGATAACTAATATTTATGTTCATGTAACTTTGATTTAAAGTACCTATTGGACATAGTATAATGTGATCTGAAGTAGAAATGAAATATCAAAGGAGAATGTGAGCAATACTGAACAATTTCCTCTGTTTATCATGCCAACTCATATTGGAAATTAATTTTTACCATATTTAGATTAGAAGCTAATTGATTTGATTTGTAATAGCAATTGTTCAGTAAATATAGAAAATGATGATGGAATACTGGATAGTATGTGTGCCTATCTCTAGGCGAATGTGCCTGACATTTTTTCTTGTCTCTTCCATATTTATATAAATATTTAGCTTTATTTTTCCATTCAAAATAATCTACAAAAATGATAAATTGTTATGCTGTTACATCTTGTCTCAAAAAAAAATAAATAGAAATAAGCTAAAGGTGAAAATGAGCTAGTAAACACTAAATTTTCTTGTATTGGTCTCCTAGAGATACTAAAATTAACTGAAAGTGTAGTGGGTGAGGATATTTTTTTCCCTGAAATTTTTTTAGAAGAGGACCGAGTAAGGCAAGGAGCAAGTATAATAATTAAGATTGTCCTTGGTATGTTAATAAAAGCAAGTGCAAAGCAAAACTACAGGATAAAGTCTTACACAAAAGTCATTTTATCACTGTGCCTAAATATCAGGGAAACTGCTTCAGCAAGTCTAAATCAGTGGATGTGTCTTTCAGTTTAAGGTGTTTAGTGATACACAACTCTAAAAAGTCTAAGGAAAATCCATTCACATAGATGTCCAAAGCTTTTATTTGAAACAAAAATGGTATGAAGCCTAATTAGGAATAGGAAAGTTCTCATGTTTTTTGTTTTGTTTTGTTTTGTTTTAGAATCAGTTTCTAGCTTTGCAATTAAAGCGTTTCAAGTCATCAGGTTAAAAAGCAGGTGGTCAAAAGGCCAGAAGCTACTTGTAATTACAGCAGTGAGTTAATCAATGAAGTAACAGTTCTGCTCCTGGGTGTAATAAAATGAGATCAAGGCTCACTCAAGTATCCTACCATTTAAGTATAGCTGGAGATCCATTAGCTTGGACTGTTCCACGTTTTACACCTGCATCTTTAAAAGTTAGCAATTCAGGAAGCTCTCAAACAGCTGTTACCTAAACCACAGGAAAAAGTATTTCCTTTGGTTTTGAATGAGAAGGTGAGTTGTATAAAGATAGAGAGGGAAATACGTTGAAACTTAATATAAATATTAACCGAGACAACTTTCAAGAAGCTTTTCGTTATGTGCTTTTGTTTTTGCTTTCAACATTTAAATGCAGAGACAGATGGCTTATGCTGTTTCACCAGTGCTTGTATCTTTATACACTCAAAACCAAGAAAGATAACCAAACTCATAGATTACAGATTGTGATAGGGAACAAATAATTTAATTTTTTGTTTTTTTTTTAAATGAAATGTTTCAGTGTTTTAAAAATTAGGATGGGGGATTTTAATTATTTTTAAGAGAAAGAAAACAAATTGGTATAATGCTGAAATTATAGAAGGTACTTATAAGCAATAACAATAAGCAATTGTTATAAGCAATTTGGAATCCTGATCTGAATTCTAAATAGTTATTGTGTGATGTAGAACAAATAGAACATTACAAATTATATTAAAAAATTGGAGACACACACATATAAAATTTCAAGACATTTATTAAGAATTCACCAGTGTCTGATTCATGCGATACATGTTAAGTAATCAACAAATACTTGTTGAGGAAATGTATGAATGAAAAATAAATCTAATTTTAAATTAAGACAATTCCTTATAGTGATAATATTTAAAATAATTATATGTCAAAGGTAAGAGAATACTATTTTATTGCATACACATTTTGCACTTTTAGCAAACACTTCCTGTGTGGCCAGGCCTGGTGGTCTTTCCTTCTCTGAAGCTCTAAATAAGAAAAACTTTCATCTGAGTATCATTGTATTGTGTACCACCTTCTGATAGATTTTTAAATCTTGTAAAACAATTGGCTATCTAAGTATCTATAAAACTTCTATACATTTATTTATAGACTTTATCAAAAGCCTTCAAATTTATTTATAAGAATGAATTATAAGAAGTTCAAGTCTGAAAAAGCAATTAATATTATTTAATAGACACAAACTAATTTTTTGCAAGTGAATGATTTTGCATCGCACACACAAATTATAACTGTAAATGTCTTAAAATGTTAGTTATCTGTAAGAAAAACTTTCGGAAAATGGTAGAAACGATATAGCTTAGAACAAAGTTCACCTGTTACCTTGTGAAAGGACAGGCCTCCTTACATCAGGTAACTGGCTCCTAGCCTTCCCAATGACACCTTTTCTCCCCTCTCATGCGCTACTTTTAAGGCAATTATTTGTTTTCTAGGATACACAAAAAGCTCCATGAGGATTGTGTTGATATCTGTTTTGTTCACTATGATATTTCTGGTGCCTATCACAGTGTCAGCACATAGTACATGCTCAGTAAATATTTATAGAATAAGTAAATGTTATCTGTTTTGAAAATAAAAAAAATAAAAGAATATATTCTATTTGTTAAATTGTATCACTCAATGCTGAAGACTCAGGGTCCACATATACTTACAGATACACAAACACATTGGTCTCAACCCTTGGGCGATATTTTTTAATTTAATAAGATCACAATGCATGTTGGATAAGGCTATATTAAAAATAACTGAATATTCTCTGTTTTTTGTTAAAACTCGATATACTCTGTAAAAACCTGATTTTATCAGATAGAATTTTATTTATTCTTCCTTTGGAGATATTAACAAGAAAACTTGGTTCTGGAAAAGTAAAAATTAAGGGTTGGCCTCAAGATGCATTACACATCACATTGGTGATTAGCTACTTTATCTTCATTGGTGTCTAGAAAGGAGTGAATATATTTAACAGAGAAGTTAAATTTATTAACTGTCACAAAATATTGGTAGGGAGAGATTTGCTGTGAAGGAAGCTTTTGGTTTGATATTTGTGAAATCAGTGTCTTCTATTATAATTATATAAGGTCTGTCTTTAAGAGGAAGATATCTGTAATAATTTCTCAGAACATTTTCAACCTCATAAAATTTTAATTAACAATTAACATTATTCATAGATCATTACTATTGCTTAGGATTATGAGGAATCAGAAGACTGATAAGTCATTTGTTTTCATCAATGGATTTTAAATCTAGTTGGGAGAAAACAAAAATAAAAGCAGATAAGAATGTACAGAACCTCTCCCAAATACAAAACTATCATTAAGGGAAGAGCTGAAGGAGCTCAATTAGGAAATTTGTTATTCATCAATAAGAGAAGATCTGTGGAAATCTTCCAGGTGCATATGAGATATGAATTTGTATAGTATTGGAAGCTTGTTGTAGTACGGGAAAAACAATTGACCCTTGAAAGATTTAATAATTAAATGAAAACGGGCTACGTAAAAAGCATCCTCGAAGCCTGTGATACTAATGTGAGAGGATAGATTGGTTTGAGCAAAGTGTGTTAGCTTTGTGGATACGGAGTCACTGAACACATGGAAGCAAACCTAAAGGAAATAAATTGATTTGAACTTTAAAGTGTGGGCAGAATTGGGAGGGTAAAGAAAGGTTCATAGAGAAGTTTAAATTAAATATTCTAGGAAGTAAGTAATCATTGAAGGTTTATGAGAGAAATAGGTTTCAAGTAATGAACATGTGTTTAACAAAAGTAAATCTGTCTGCTTTTGAAGGAATGAGAATACGAGTCAAATGGGAAGGAATTTTAAGGTTATTCTAAGGAGCAGATTTTAGATTTGAAAAATGACTAAAATTTGAGTTTGCATGAAAGAGTACATTTTAGCAACATTTTTTTCTCATCCAGTGTCCATTCTGATGATGCCTGTGTTTTGTGGTCTCAGGTATTTGCTATCAACTATTGCCTATCTCAGCAGGTGTGTTTCCATATGCAGGAAATAACTAGAATATTTTTAAAACAAGCAGATAATAATATAAAAACCCCACAACTACTGGGCACTTAAAAATATTAGTAGCAGTAATTTGGGTTTTAGCAAAAACCTACATTCCAATTGTTATTTTAATTGTTTACTAGGCCAACTTGCCCGGTATGTTTTTTCTGCATTTTCTTCCACACTTTTAGTCTGATGACTCTCTGCTTTTGAAAATGCTTTATACCTCAGGCATTATTACTCATCCACTTAACCTCATTCATAAAATCAATTCCTAATTTTCAAGCTATCACTTATCACTTGACTGTTTAATCAAGGGAGAGGAAAAGAAAAAAACAACAAAAAACAACTTTTTTGCTTAACTATTTGGCTGTTGTTATTATTTCAGTAAAGAGCTGATTTCCTCTTTACACATTCAGAAAAAGTTTATTTTTAAAATCATGGATAAAATGTATGTTCTAGATTGCCTGTTGGTAAAAATAAAGAAAGAAAGAAAAATAGCTATCATGACTTTTCTCTCCTGAATATTAGACTCCATGCGATCCAATTTGGAACAGCTATAGTTTTATACATTTCGAATTTCAAAAAATAAGTTAAGCTTAAAAGGAACCAAATGCTGTCTTTGGATGCAAATGGCTTCTTGATTTACTTAGATTTCAGAATGCTTCCTGCAGACCAGATGTGCCTGTATTAATACACTATAGTTAAAAATTCTTTAAAATGATTATTGAATTTTGTAAATATTGTAAAATTATTTTCATGTGTTTTCATGTGTTAAAAAACAAGTATTTGCACAGAAATTTTATATAGCTATCTAGAGTATTTATTTTTAATAATATATTTTAAGTAGTGCTTTTCCATTTTGTTTTTATAAAGTTGTAGCATTTACATAGCCTTCAATTTCACATGAAAATTTCTATTTCTCAAAATTTATCATAAATTTGAGCTTTTTGTTAAGAATTAGGACTTAAATCAGTAATAACACATGTGCCATAGGAAGAGTTGATCAGAAATGATACATCATGGGTATATCTGTTTACTCATGTCTATCTGTCTATGTATCTATTTACTTATGTATTTTTCTATCTATTTTTCTGTCTATTTTTCTGGATGTAAACAAAGGTTTAAGGAAGAAAATATATGTCATACCTCTGCAATAAGAAATTTGATTCACTGTATGTTATTCTTAAAAGGTTGGGGAAAATATCTTTGAATTGTTTAACTTAATACACTTTTCATAAGAAAATGAGATCACCAACACACATTTTCTCTAGGAGATAAGTTTAAATAAAAAGTCTAATCACTTTCTTTCCTTATTCTCTGTCTCTTATTCTCTGTAGATGGGCCTCTGGGCCCCCGAGGATTAGCTGAAGCCACAGAGATGTGCACTCAAGAGTGCTTGGTTTTGGGTCACTCTGATAATTGCTGGATGCCTCCTGGCTTGGGTCCATATCAACACCCTAAATCTCCTCTCTCAACCTTTGCACCCCAGAAAGAATGGGTCAAGAAGGACAAGCTTGTGAATGGGCACACTCTGACCAGAGCCTGGAAGGAAGACACCAGCAGGAACCAGTTCAATGACCGTAAGCAGTATGGCTCCAATGAAGGCCATTTCAACAATGGCAGCCACATGACAGACATTCCTCTGGCCAATCTGAAATCTTACAAGCAAACAGGAGGTGCCATTGAGAGTCCTAAGGAGCACCAACTCTAAAAATAAATAAATAAATAAATAAACAAAATTAAAAAAATAAAAATAAAAAAAAAGGCTGTATGGGAACTAATAATGTTAATCTAAATAGACATGCTAATACTGTGTGTGTCAGAGCTTTATGTATTCAATAGATCTCTACAACTATGCCCCTTATAGCAGGGATATTCATAACTTTGTGTTAGCACTATGGAGGATACAATGTTTTACAGCATAAGAGAGAAGATAGTTCTATTAGCCATGTGATCTTGTTTGCTAGGATTGATTACTCTCCTGAGATATCTCCATTGTGAAAACATCCTTTTTTTTTTTTTTTTTTAAATTTGCATTTTATTTTGACCCTGGACTGCTGCTATGAACAATAGAATATGCATTTGGAGAGTAAGAAAGTTCCATGGATTAGAGTGACTGACAAACATATCCAGTTAGAAAATTGTGCTCTTTTTGTCATTGATTTGTGCTGGGACTGCTATACTTGACATTATACTTCAAACAAAACTTAAAAAGATAAGCATTCAACCTATTGTGCTGTTAACAACGTTAGTGGACACTTGTAAGTCAGTGTTAAAGTATTTGTAAATAGAAGCAAGTTATTATTAACAACTTTTGTGTACTTATAACGTTCACCTAAACAATGTTGTAGCATAACTCTGTGTTTTATGGTTGCTTCTTTCCTTTTTTTTTTTTTTATTTTAATTTACCTTTCGTCATTTTGTTGTTTCTTTTAGTGAGGTGTTTCTGCGTTAGTAGTCTGTCTTGACACACATTGTTCAAAGGATCTCAAATACTTGTGTTTAAAAACAGGTTCTGGAATCTTGCTTCTTTTATAATAGCTTATAATGCTGAAATTCTGAATAAAATGAAGATAAAAAGTGAGAACTTTATATAAAAAAAGGACTTCCGCAAAAGCTTGGAAATTCGGAACCGATTTTCCTGACATCCTTATTTTCAAAGTAGGCAAAAGCAATTACTTAATTAGTAGCATTAAGCGAGAGAGTAATGGAAAAGTGTTATCCTTCAGAAAGTGATATAATATCCTGTACTTGTCACTCATGAAAAACTAATGTATCAAAAGTACATATATTAAAGAAAAATTACTATTCGAAAATAGTTTCAATTGGGCAAATGTGTGTCTACAACTTTGTTGAAATGGCAGAGTTTGTGTCGATTCTCATATACAATAATGTTGTTGTAACACAAGTGTTAGACCATAGCCACAAAATATTTAATGTGTTGTGCCTTCATGATGTAACAGAACATTCTCCAGGTAGGGTAGTTTGGGGAAAAAAAGAGATAAATCTCTAATTATTGCTGTTTAACTGTTTGTTATCATAGTTGGTCAATGCCTGGCAGGTACCAGCATCTTGTCACTTAGGTCAAACCAACAGAGTGACAACTAATGTTAATAAGATCTCAGTTGCACGTGCAAAACAAATCCAAATTCGAACATTCTTAGGAGGTTTTTGTTAAGGCATGACAGATGATTTAAACAAATAAATAGCATGCAACAAAATGTCTTCATTGAAAGAAGTGAAAGTTATCTTAATGCCACGGTTCAACATCAGTTTAAAAGTTTAAAAAAATAAAAAATAAAAAAAAGGTTTGCTAATCTGATAGTTAATTTGTTCTTACCAAAAATAAAATTACTTTGTAAATAGCAATTCACATTTTTTCACAGTATAATGGAAAATAATGGGTAGGGGTGCATTGCTTATTGCAGTACATTTTTGTCGGTTTGTGAGGGGTGTTTGATGACTTTGACAGAATAAATATCTAAACAATTATCCTTGTTACTGCTTTGCCAGTTCTACATTATTTACAATTATTCAGCTCTTGCAATAAATGTTCTGAATTCCTGATTGTAGTGTGTTAATTCTTGGTCAATATCCAAAGTGATGATTTCTACTCTAATTGTTAGATAAATATATGTTGGTAAAACTTGACTTTTAATTAGAAATTAAGGAAGATTTGTAAGGGATTTAATGCCTATGTTCTGAAAATGTGGTTCCAAGTTAGAGAAAAATTCCCTGAATTCAGGTCTATTAAGTCATTTTCTAGAGAAATTCAAGGAGAAAACTGGTTCACTCTCTAGTCAAGATTCATGCACGTTTCATCAAAGTGAAATCCCAAGTCAGAAACTGGGCGGGTAGCATTTGGTATTTAGTAAGTTTATCTTCTTGACTCTTAGCCTCTTTAATAAGCTTTTATCAAACAAACTCTCATATATTTTAGTTTTGGTCATGCAGAAAAGGACCACTCTGGGATTAATGCCTTGAAACAAAGGCCAAAACTTCATCTATATTCTTTCAGATTAGGAAACTAAGTACAGAAAGCTGTCAAGGATAATAAGATACACATACACATGCCATTTGTTTATATTCACTGTAGGAAACTGGAACAGTTGGGTTGTAGGCTAAATAAACAGGCCTGGTTCTTCCTCTAGAGCTTTGTGAAGAATTGAGAAATAAGACTCAGGAGACAGAGATCCAGAGGTAAAGATATTTGGTTGGACCAGTGACTATACCTGAAACCCTAACCCCTCACCTCTGAATGAGCCAGATTTATCCATTATGGTGAAGCACACCTATAGCAACCACTCTCCTTTCTTTCACAGGAGCAGAAGTTTGGTAAAGGAACTCCCTATCCCCACCATATTTTGTCTGATAAATGTAACAATATCTTCTCTTACCGAGGCATTCAGTCAGATGTTCTGTGATATTTTAAGATAGATAACATCACAAACCAAACTGAAGAATCTACTCATCATGTCAATAAAATAATACATAAATAGATTTTATAAAGCCAAATATGACCGATTTGAATGAACAGTTCCACACATACACCAACATAAAAAAATATATTTAAATAATGGCCATTCGTTGATGGAAAACCGAGCAGTCATTTTGCTGCACTGATGCTGCTCAGCAAATCTCATTGGCCATAGAGTGGTGTTCCCCTGCCCCATTGTTCTTTAGCTACAGCCAGATATTCAACTGAGGCCCAGAAGTCATTTTAGTATTTATTAAACTCTCTTGGATAGAAGCCAGGAATGGCTAATTATTAGTAGTGAGAAGTTTTGGCAGCAAGGGATGAAAAGGATGCCTTGTCGTTTTCAATTCTAACGGCAATGCCAGGGTGTTACTTTGTAAGAGGGCAAAGCAAACTATGAAAAGGAGGAGCCCTGCTGCCGGTCTAAAAATGCCTCGTTGTTCTGCTTTGTCTTAAATAGAGCTGATCTTCTCTCCCGAAAGCAAGCTCCTTCACTGGTTCTTTTGAAAGAGATTGCTTTCAAATTCTCCGAGTATTCTTAAAGGCATAGTGGTTTATAGTATTTAAATAGTTTAAATATGTTTAAATAGTCTTATTTTTTCAAAGTTCTGCCTCATTTTAAGAAATAATTTGTATAAATCATGAATCTCACTCTATATAAAATTGTATATAAAATTATTTTTATTTGACATAATTTTTTTTTAATGTTAGATTATAAATTACTTAAGTAATCTTGCTGACAAATTTCACCTTTTGAAACCCTCATAATAATGGCATCTGTGTTGGTCCTCAGACCACTCATACCACTGAGTTTCTATCATCATTTGATTCTCTTGTCTGCACTATGGAAAAGACTGGTTTTCTTTGACAAGCCTAAATTTCAAGATGGGGAAATAGCTTCCTCAGCTGCCATAGCCGGGAGGACCATAATCACTATAAAACATATGTAGGTTCAATAACGTGACCTCTTTCTCCACCCTATGCCCTTGTTTAAAGCATCCGTAAAAAAATTCTGTCCACGATCTAAAAGACCACTGTTCCTGAATGTGACAGAGGTCATAAAAGATGGTTAAAACTTTTCCTGCCCAGTACGTGTTCGTTAGATGGCCTTTAGTCAAGTTTCATAATATGACAACTGATGTAGTTTGAAAATTTTTGACCTTTGCTTGGGATTGTCCCAAATAGAGGTGGAAATGGTAGAAATTTTTCTTCAGGCCCAGGGATCTTCAGAGTAACTGGCAGAGAGGCCTGAAACGCACATCGTGAGACAGAGCGTAATTTTCCAAGGGAATCCGTCTAGCTGCACACTTGTCAGACTGAAACTCAAATATGTGGGAAACTTGTTTGTTGTTTTTTGTTTTTCTACAGTATATAAAAATCCTTCAATGAAGTTTTGTCTTATTTATTCATTAATAATGTATTTATAGAGTGCTTACTCTGTGCTCAACAAAGTCCTAAGGACTTACATGCATGAACACTTAATTTTCTCAAATACTTTTTTTTTAGGTATGTGTTGTTTATATCACCTTATTGCAGATGAAGTAACTGAGATACAGGGAGTTTAAATGAATCTACTCTAGATCTGAGAACGAGCAAGCAGTAATGCCAATCTTTTGGTCCAACCATAGAGTTCGGACTCATAGCAACTATGCAATATGACCTCCTTATGAAGATTCAAGCACTTTTTTGATTCTGAGAATGAATAATAAATTGCTTTTTTTTCTTAAACAACAAAATGCTTTATTAACCTGTTCTGAAATAAACTTAGAGTTTGGTTTGCCTGATGGATGACATATTTATATGTTAGTTTAAATATTTTATTTATTAAATATATAACAATTGTGCTAGATAGCCTTGGGACAAAATAACACTGTCTAAAGTGACACAGAAGTTTAGAGTGAATACACCCTAAACTGCATCGCCGGGAAATCTAGCTAAAGTCCCTGCTGCTAGATTAAGCCGCTGAATTCCTTTTACGCGCCTTAGATGTATTTATTCACAGTCACTTCTTTTTACCTGTAGTACTTGCCTTCTGTTCCCTACCTTAGAAAAACAAAGTGAGTCACATATCAGGCTTCCACTGCTAATAAACAGGGCATTAAAATGAGACCAAAAACAGTCTGATAATTAACTTTAGCAAGCCTATATTCTTTCCATCACTGAAAGGCAGCTTCCATCGATGTCGAGGGGAGCTTCATGCTTATGTGGAGAAGAGAATAGAATCCCCGAGCACCACGGAGAAAACTACCTGTTAAGCTTCAAAGCATACATGTCCTCTCTTACTGCATCACTAATTTTAATCAACTGTTCTTACATCAACAGTTTGGCTTATGGTCCAAAAGAAGAAGTACCTCTTAATTTGATAAACAAGAATCTCAGACTCCAGATATGAAATAAATTAGTGTACTTATAATACATTTATATGTACTTCATTGGTTTAACCTTTCCCCCATGAAAGGCTGACCTTGGAGTTTAAATGTCAACCCCCTGTAGTTCCTAATCTTACAGTGCATTCTTTTGTAACATAGTGCAATGACAAATGACATAAGGTATTAAATATACACATTCAGGTGATAGTAATTTAATAATATCACAATTTCATTCAATAAGCCATTGCTCCATTAAGCCACTCATGTAAGGTAATTTTATTTCTCCTTTATATTTTGATCTTTTATTATTTGGGATGACAATTATACATGTAAATAATTGGATATAGAATGCATAGGAAATACATGTTTCTTTATGTGCACATAATCATCAGTATGAGAAAACTAACAATATTAAACTTCTTGAGGAAAAAAAAAACAGGCATTTCCTTTAAAAATGCTAACCTGGGAATCTTTGCATGTTTTATCATTTATAGATAGATATAAAGATAACAGCTATATAGACTGCTGCATGTTATTTTTAATATTTATTACTGATAATTCACATGACTATTTTTTGTGCTAATTTTGTATGGCTTATACAATTCCTGAATTCTAAGCATTTACCACAGATACCCATTTCTCAGTGAGATGGCATTTAAACTACCTGGTACAGATGAAATATCACCATAGAAGAGATTGCTTTGGTTATGTATTCTAAGGGCTTACAAATTAATTTAAATTTAGATGGCACAAAGTGAAACACTTCACTATTTAGTTCATGGTTGATGCCTTCAGCAATATTTAGTGAAAGTAAGTTCCTTATAATATTTTAATATTTATTAAAATTAATAATGAAATGAGGATAAGGAGATTTAGCTTATCAATCCTACTTAGAAAAAATTTAAAGGAGATAATGTTTCTGAATCTCATCAAATTGAGAAATTTCCATTTTGCAGTATAAAACCTGGCATTTTATATAATTGACACAATCATCTTTTAATGAAGTAAAATGGGGAGAATAAAATTCACTTCATAGGCTTATCATGAAGAGTAAATGGGGTGATCCATTTATAGAGGTTAGAATAGTGCCTGGAATAACATAAGTGCTCCATAAATGCATTTATTATTATTATAATTATTATCATTAGTAGTAATAATAGTTTATTTAAAGCCTTTTTCAATCACAAAGACAATTAAATATGTTAATTATACAGACTATCACACATGCATTTTTCTTCAGTCACCAGTACTGTAACCAAGAGTGGACATTGTGGGATTGCTTTGAGATACAGGGGCTTCAGCCTAACGGTGAGGAGATGACCCTCAAACAGTTCCTTGACTGTTATCGTCAAGATTTTCACTAATGAACTGCCTTCTGCTCTCAGATTTTGCCCCTGACTCCAAAAGGCAGAGGCTGGGTTAGTGAAGAACCCCCTCAAATTTTTACCAAAACGGGTAGAAACTTAGCTACATCTCCTTGTTTCTTTTCTTTCTTAACTTTTGTTAAAATTCTTTAACTTTTCTGAACCCATATCTTCCCACTCATTTAGGTTTTTTGTATAATTATTCTGTCGTTATTCTATAGTTCAGCCTGTACAAATTGAAACATGTACAGAGGCCAGTTCAGTATAGATAAATGAATTGAGCAAGAAACCATACTTATTTTCTTTGAAAGAGATAATGGTGACTATTTGGTCATTATAGCCATTTTCATACCGAATATTGGACCCAATGGTTGGTAAATCTTCCAAATTTTCAAATGAAACCTAAATTCCATATTTTGTGAGAAATTTCTCTATAGAATATGTTATAGCCTTAAAACAAATAAATCCGTGGGCCAGTCATGGCCCAAGGTAGTGTTTTGTTAACTGGTCAGAAATTCTCTCTTATTTTCTATAAGTTAAACCTCTTTCTTTTTACTTGCTCATAAGCTTATGCCTTTTCATAAGTGTTTTAAAATGCTCAAGTCTAATTTAAAACAAAGAAGAAATAATAAGCAAATAAATAGTAAACCTTCACTTTTTCTACTACCTCATCTGTTTTATCCACTTTACAGTCTTGAAAGTGTACTAATCTTTCAACACACAGGTTTCTTTTTTCACTTCTAACCATTCCACACCATTTCGCTTGCTAAATTCTCTAAATTCTCTTGCCCATATTTATTTCTAAGTCTAAAGGACACCTCTCAGGCCTTACTTCACTCTATCTCTTAGCAGCATTTTACGTCTTCTTAGAGTATTCTACTCTTTTATTTTTGACACAACGAACTTTGCTGGAGTTTCCTTCCCCTCTGTATTCAAGGCATGTCCCCTTAACATCCTATGCAAAACTCCTTTCTTTTTCAATGTTTCATATGTTAGTTTGCCCTCAAGTTTCTGTCTTCTCTCACTCTGCATTCCTTAGATGATCCCACTCATGTCACTGGTTCAGTTATAAGTGCCCCAAATCTACACACAAAGTCCATCTTTTTCTCCTCCATACCAGATTTGTGTAAACAACTGGCCAATAAAATATCCCAGAAACATCTCAAATTCAGTTTTGCCTGGCATCTTCATGCAGCTTCTAGGGAAGTCAGATGTCATGTCTGAATCTGGAAGTGGAGAAAGAACCAGAGCCTCTGTGTACCTGTGCACAACAGTTGCTGTGGGTTCTGCTATACTTGGTAGGGTACAGGTGTGTGAGAACAACCCCTACAGGAGGAAGTGGGGAGGGCTGATCCTGCTAGGATGCTAGGGGTAGTGTGACGGCCCTTTCTGCTAAACTTCGAAAAGCCACTAAAACTACTGAGGGCCTGGGAGTTAATTGGTGCTGAGCAAACTGAAGGCATTGTTTAACTTGAATTTGATATAGGTGCTATGGCGGGGTCGTAAGCTCTAACATCTGTTCTCCACAAGTAGCCAGTATATTTTATCTAAAATGAAATCTGACGTTATATATCATTCTAGGTTAAAACCATTCAATGTTCTCTATTCCTCTCAGTATAGAAGTCCATATGTCTTAAAATAGCCTGCTGACTCCAGCATGCTCAGCCCTCTGATTACTTGACCAGCCTTTCCCCAATTTACTCCAAAACATGGATCTGTCAATGATCCAGCTAAATCGAACTCCTTCAAGTTCCTTGAAAACACCATGCCCTTTTTTTTTTTTTTTTTTTCCTCCTGGGCCTTTGTGAGTGTTCTTCTTTCTGCTGGTACATTCTTTCTTTTTCTTCCCTCCCTTACAGTAGCTCACTCCTTCTCACTCTTCAGGTCAGAGGTCAAAATATGTCGTCCTTTAGGAAGACTGGTTTTGACTGCTCCCAAGTAACCAGATGTTACTGCTCTATCATAGCATTTACATTATATTTTTGTCTGTCTACTCTCCAGTGTCCCTATTAGTCTTTAAACTCCACAAATATTATGACTCTATTATTCACCAATGTACTCACTGAGCCTTTGACATAGTATGGGTTCCATAAATGTTTGTGGAATTAATTCGTGACTGCATCTAATTGCAGGGCCCTATACAGAGGGAAGTGTTTTGAATCCTCATAAGTGCACCAGTGCTATTAAAAGAACTTGGAAAACAATCCAAGTGCTCATTACAGAGGTATTACTGGGTATTATAATGGAATTAACAGTATTTTTAAACCAATTTAGGAAGGCTGTTCTGCATTCTTCTTCTCTGATATACAATGTGTTTTAGGGTTTTTTGTTGTTGTTTTGTTTCGTTTTGCTTCTTTTTTTTTTTTTTTTTTTTCCGTCTGGGGGAAAAGGAGACTTCCTTTCGGTAGAAGCTGATTTAGACTTCACTGCCTTTGCCAGGGTATAACTGACACAAAAATGGCAGAAGCAAAAGTGATCACTCCTTAGTAGGGAAGTGCTATGGAGAACATGATTGGTTTTTCACTTGCCCAGGTACCCCTCCTATGCGTTCTTTCAGTGCCTTATCAAAGTGTTATCACATTAAATTGCAATTTTCTATTTATTTACTGGCCACTCCTACCAGCTGGGAACTATTTGAAGGCAGAGACTGACTTGTTAGCCCTGTGGAATAAATTTCTCATACAGGACTTTTAATGTGGTAGGCATTTAATGAATGTATAGTGTAAAATACAAACAAACTCTTCTGCTTCTAAAAATAGCAAGCTATACTTGCTATAAATATGACAACTATGTGTCAGAAGTTTTAAAGGATATATACATCAGATATGGGTTTGATTAAATGGTCTTTCAGTATCATTTCTTCCAACTTGGTATTACGTAACACTTTGTAACATAAATAGGATACATTTATGGAGAGGTATATAGGATAATGTAAGGTTGGAAAATAAATATCTATAAAGCAAAACAGATAACTGAGACCCAAGTTAAGTCTGTTTCTTTTAATTATTTCATTAGAATTTATTTTTTAACATGATAATAAAGCAGACATTAGACTAGTTTATTCTAACTTGAAGTTAAAAACTTCCTGCTTGTTCTTTTATGATTTCTCCTTCTTAAACTTTGTATTATAGTATAAATAATTCAAAAACATTTTAAATTTTCAAATTCCATATGAACTACTCAAGAATTATGCTGCGATTGCTAAATGGCACTATAAAATAAAATGGTTGGGCTGTGACTATGAAAAAAACTATACTCAAATATAGTTGTTCAAAGTTTTATGCATTAATACTGAATTATGAGTTATCAGTCATTCTTAAAAAGTGCATTTTATTTGAAATACTAAAAGGTATTCCATAAGAGACAGTAATTTGCACTTACTCAATGCCCTAATATATAGAAGCAGTAACGCTCATGCAGTAGAGATAAACTGCTATTTTAAATTTCTAAGAGTTTATTCTATTGCTCAAAGTGGAATCTGGATTTAAACATTACTGAAGCTGACAAAATGGCAAATGCAGAATTTATAACCAGTTTCTGTATTTAAGGTTGGACATTGAAATTGTGCTTGGGAAATACTCTTCCTTTATGCTTTCCGGGTCCACTTGAGAGCATCACCAGCTCATACAGATGTGAAGCAATCTTAAACCAGCAATGAAGTTAAAATGAGGACAATCAGATGGAGTTGTTAAGATGTCATGAGGGCTCAGAAAGAGCTGAAAGAGATTACTATAATGTTTACCCATCCCCTCCCTATCCACCCCCACCAGTACACACAGACACACACACACACACACACACACACACACACACAGACGGCAGGGCGGCGGGGGTCGGGGGGGCGGTGGCTAACCGCAAGAATGAGGACAGAAGTTGACTCTAGGCAAAAATGATTCAAGAAAACAAACAGTTCTGGAAGTGAAAAGAGTGCTAGATTCTAAGACTGTATTATCTGATGCCCATTTTTTCTTTTTCAATTACAGTTGATATTCAATATATACTAGTTTCAGGTGTATAGCATAGTGGTTAGACATTTATATAATTTACCAAATGTTCTCCTGATAAGTCTAGTACCTGATGCCATACATAGTCATTGCAATATTATTGACTACATTCCCTATGCTGTACTTTACATCCCTATGGTTATTCTGTAACTGCCAATTTGTACTTGTTAATTCCTTCATCTTTTCCATTCAGCCCTCCAGCCCCCTCCCATCTGTCAACTATCAGTTTTTTCTCTGTATCTATGAGTTTGTTTCTGTTTTGTTTGTTTATTTATTTTATCTACTTATTTTTTTTATATTCCACATACAAATGAAATCATATGGTGACAACTGTTTTTAAGGTGTCTCTTCTTGCATTACAGTTCATGATGTTATAATTGAACTTTAGCAAAGTTGTATTACATACAAACTGGTATTAACTGCTCTGTGCAAGAACAGTGTAGAATCATTTCCTTGTCTGGGAGGTGTTTGGCAGCATTTGGAGAAGCAATCGAGAGACAAGATATAACAAAGAGAATCCTAGAAGGACACTGCATGAAGACATGCAAAAACCAACCAGGATTCATTTGTTGTAGTAGAGAATCATTTCTTGGGAATTCTCGGCATGAAAGATAATCTATGAAAGACATATATATTCGATAACCAAATAGGATTGGGGCTTGGGCTATGTTAATTTTGTATTAGAGGAAGAGAAACTGCTTTGGCTGAAGAACTTGAGAAATAAAAGTACTAAATTTATGTGCATAGTAGAGATTCCATTAATTTACATAAACAATCATTCATGAACTCTTAAATAGGTTCATCTCCAAAAGTTTTCTTCTATACTAAATGTTAAAAAATCTGGATAATTTTTTCCAAGGAAAGAGTTATATGACAGTTATGTGTGTTTCTTAAATGCCTCAAAAGCCTCTTTATCTTATTGATTTTTTTTCTCTAATCCCCAATGCTTGCATACCACATTGCTATCTCTTCCATGACTACAGTCTGCTGCTTCCATAGAAAGCTTATTGACACATGGATCAAACAGTCTTGATTGCAAACCAACTGCTCTTTCACATTTAAATAATGATTATTGACAGATGAATAAGAAACTCTTTTTTATGATTCACTTCCATCATAACATAGATCTTCCCTCTCCTTTTTTTTTTTATCTCAACTTTGTAAAAAATATAAAATTATGATGACTTGCCACTGGTGGAATTTTGTACAGTGACAGCAGATCTGCAGCAGACTGTGGCTTTCACCTACAATTCGAAAGTGCAGGGAGTTGGGAACGTCCGGCCAGATGAGTCGTCATGCCAGTAATGCTAGTGAGGAAAAAGAGAAAAGCCAATCAAAGGACTCACCCTAGGTTACGACGAGAGGTGAAGACGGGCCAGGCAGAAGACAACGGCAGGTTGCAGACATTGGAAGGGAACGAATGGAAAGTCATTAAAGAAAGCAAATTCCAAGCATTCACTCTGATGCTAGAAAAGTCTAAAAAAACTATTCTTGGGAGCCTGACTTAATGAGTTACCACTTACACCACAGACTTAACTTTTCTCTTTCGGCAAAAAGTATTTATTAGAACACTGCTCTTAATGCTTGTTTTATACATGCTGAGGTGAAAATCCTTTCTCCAACAATTTTAATTGAATAATTACACTTTTGTTCAAATGTAATTTCTACTTTTTTATTAGAAAACATACACCAACCAAAAAACGGTCATTACCTTCAGTTTGTGCAATTTATTTTCCTTGGAAAATTTGTACTGTATCTTATCTTTATGATATTGATTCTTTAAAGGTTCATTGCTGTAATGTTTATAGAAAGCTATACCACACCAATTTTCATAAAATATAATCTTATCTTTTATGTATAATTGCATATGAAATATTAAAAAATCATCTGTAATTACTGACCGCCTTGTGGCTTTACATTTCCAAAAGTGAATTAAAAAAAAATAGGAGGCAATTAAATCAAGATAATTTTATTTAAAAGAAAATGTTTAGTATAAAGAGTTATTAAAATATTATTGTTGACTTAATTATATTACTTATGTAAGCATTTGAGAATATTCTGCACTATAGTAGTTACCTGATTTCATACTTCATATTCATTTAATTAAAATTAAGAAATGTATCCTACATAAAATATGCTTTGACTGAACTTTAAAAATGAGACAAAAAATATTGTCTATTTATTCATTTTTTGTTTAAATGACTGTGCTTTTTCTATCCATAAGATACTGTGAAAAATAGCAGGTAGTTACAAATTTTCAAAATCTTGACAAAAAGGACATTAATTTTTTCTGTGCATAATATGATTTATAGCTGTCATATATTTAATTTTCTAAAGGTAGACTTTCTACCTCTCAACAAACTTATCTTATTGTTATAAATTCCAATAAGCTAAGTATCTTCTTAACAATTCCAGGTATAAAATTTCTCTTTTGTTACAAAAATATGTTCTCATAGTAATTTTGTTAAATTGACTGCACATATGGTCCTTTTAGTACTGAGGCTGAACTACATCAATAAATTTTTACTACACAATGGAATCAAGCCACAATTCTATGGCATATTAATTAAATTAAATTAGAGTACATATAAAATATGGTTCAATAAGAAAAGCATTCCTTTAGTTTTAGGATATATGTCTAATGTATAGTATTGTGATAGGCTTACATATTCAAATATGTAATGTGTGACCCAGGACCAAATTCAATCATAAGTTATGTCTTTTTCCTTCTGCTTTTAAAGTGATTTAAGAACTAATTAGATTAGATCAATCACTGTGCTTTTAAAACATTTTTTTCCTCAAATACTCATGCATTTTTATACCAGGTTTATTTCTTAACTTTTTCTTTGTTTCTAAATGCCTGGTTTAGTTCAGTAATAGAACAGGTTTTTTTAATCTCATCAAAGGTGAGATTAGTCTCTGGTATAGGACCGGATATAACAAAATTCTTGCCAATGACACCGAAGGGAAAGTCTTTGGGGAAACTCTGGGACTGCTTTTTGTTTTTTCTTTAATGAAAAAGATGCCTTGGTTGGATGCGGCTCTCTAGTTATGATGAGAAGGCCAAGGGAATTATCTAGATGCATACTCAGAACCCCGAGCATAGTGAATCTATGTACTAACTCAGTGACCACCCACCTTGAAACTTCCTAATAAGTGAACAACCAACATCCTGGGTTTAAGCTACTGTCACATAAGTCTGTAATTATAAAATGCAACTCTCACAGACAAATAGCTTCAGAGATGTAGCTTAGATGTAATTTGATCTCATCTACAAATTAGACGTAGCTTCTCTGATAGTTTGTACACTTTAAAAACAAACAAGCAAAACCAGTGGGATAAAATGAAATAGGTGATTTTCCAAACCCAAAAAAGGAGCTCTCTGAAAAATGAATATGCCATATGGGTGAAATGAATATTAAGTTCCTTTATCATTGCATCTGACTTTCATACTGTGATAATCCTAGCCTGGGGCAATCTCACTTGCTGTCCAGAGAGTGGGTGGGAGTCAGTATGATTTGGCTAACAGAAGATGGAATGAAAGCCAAGACATAAGAAATTTGGTATAAGACTTAATCTGATTTTTAAGGAGTAACTAACAGCCTTTAAATATACATTACAATTACAAGACAGTTAACACAATAGTCATATTCTGGAAGTGCATAAAAATAAACTGTATATCCAAATTAGCAATTCTTTCTTCAGATATTATGCATATTAAATATACATATAGTCAGGATCCCCATTCTGAAAGTCATTCTTTGATTTTAAACTGGGAGCTACATAAAATCTTAGGTCATGAAGTATGGTAGAAGGAAAAAGCTGGAGAAACCCATATACAAAGAGTAAAATCATAGTTAATTTTAGTAAGTCAAAATTCTTGTAAAAACAACAAAACAGCAATGATCCAGAATGTAATTTGCCCTCTTTGTTGAGATTCACCAACTGTAGTGCTGTGATCAAATGGGTGATACTAGTCCATGAAAAAAATGTGTTTATTTCTCTTCACTTACGATGTTTTTAATTCTCTTTTAATCTCACTAATCTTTTTTAAAAAATAATTTTGTCTTTTACCCTTTATGCCACATATAGTGCGTGATTAATAATAGATGCATAATAAATTTTTCTTGATATATGAACAAATTTCCAACCTCATTAGAAATAAAAATACAGTTGAAAACAATAAGATACAAGTTTTAACCTATCACATTAATATTTTTTTAAGGAAACTGCTCAGTATAAGAGAAGATATGAAATTGGCCATTTTTATCCATTGCTGGAAGGGAAATAAATTGGCACAAGCATATACTAATTATGCATATTTTCTCATTTGTAAAATAAGGAAAAGAAGACTTAATTCACAGATAGGAGATAAATGAAGTGATATACAGAAGCATCCAGCATAATAGTTGGTACATATGGACACTAAAATCCTCGTAGCTTATGAAGAAGAATGAAGAAAAGGAGGAGGAGGGGGAGGTGGAGGAGGAAGAAGTAGCAGCAGCAATAATTGGACTTTTTTCATATTTCTTATTAATTTTGTGTCTTTCTCTTGACCATAAACTTCCTAACGTTGGGTTCCACATTCATCGTGTTTACTGTTGTACCCTGATACCTTATGCAGTACCTGCCACATTGTCATTTAGTAAATATCTATTGAGTTGATAAACTTTATTTAGCTCCCTTAATTACTAAAAACAAAATTCATGTGCAAATCTGTACTGTTTATCAGTGGGAAAATACGACATTTTAGATTCAATTAAGGCTCTGAATTTGGAAGAAATGCTTTCAAATCTAACTTGCTATCCACCATTCATAAGTTATTTCAACTTTTCTGAACCTCTATTTATTTTTATGTGCATCTAGAGTGAAGATGATCCTTCTTAAGGAGTTTCTGTTAAATTTAATGAGAATATATACATTTAAAGGTGTTGTACAATTTGCACAATCACAATGACATAATAGGTTATGATTCAGATCTATAACTATCACATCAAAATACGAATTTTAGATTTAGAGGAGACTTTAGAGAACCTCTTTAAACATTCTAGACAAGGCTCTTACCCAGACTCAAAACAGATACAAATCGTCAAGATTCCTATCACATAGTTTGTGTCCCTTTCATTTTACTGCACTCTACCAGAGAAAATTGAGGCTGAGAGAATTTAATTGTCCAACATCACACAACCATCAGGTTATGAATTCAGCACCCTAGCTCAAGAAAATAAAATCACTTAATTCAATGTAAGCTGATGATAAAATTTAATCGGGAAATAAAAATATTCGTGTTTATTCAGTAGATTCTTTTATCAAGATTACAAGTAGAGATAATGCGAGTTTTTGAAGTTACTTTTTCTAAGCAGAAAACCAAGACTCAAAATGAGTAAATTGTGTGCAATATTCCTTTTATCCCATAAAAGAGAAAACAGAATCCAGAATTGTCAACATTTCTTCTATTTTCCCAACAGGTTTTCTCGTTGCTGGGTTCATGGGGCAATTCTGTGGGACTGCATTTTTAACTACGAGCTGTCTTCTGATTTTATGTCTCTTTGTAGTTTTTAACATTCCTATTTTCTGAAATGTTCTTTTTATTGACAATTCAATGTTATTTTATTAAGCTGAAGGTAGGCTTTGTTTCCTCGATAACTTCCTGACACTGAGACTGCCAAAACAAGATGGATTTGTATTTTAAATGCTTTGAAGTTGGGACAATTTAAATGAGGGAAATTTTAAATGTCGCATGGAGACACAGCAAATTCCTTCATTTCCTGAAGCCGCTAAAAGGAAAAAAAAAAAAAAAAGTCCGACTCATTTGAGTTCTACTTTTAAAGATGTTTTAAAATCGTAATGATGGAATGTTTATATGCGTCAGGAGTTTTAAGGCTTAGTGACATGATTAACTGAAAACCAATAACATTAATGCTGGTTGATGATGTCAACCTTTGCATTAGGTTTTAAATTTTGAACAATGTCTGAAAGTTGGAGTTTTAGAAGATAGTCTTGGAAGAATATTTTATTTGTCAGAATCATCCCTAGAAAGTGCCCATTTAAAAAAAAAAAAGACTTGTTTTCCATATTTTTCTCCCCACATTTTGTGCAGTTGAAATCAGGTTAAAAGCAATGCTCATAAAACACGAATAAAGAAAGATATTGTAAGTATGGCCTGAAGGAGAATATATAGAAAGGAATAAGGCCACTTCTTCCCCACTTCTATTTCCAAACCAGTTAATATCCAACTGTTTTGACTTCAACCCACAACAAGAAATACATATTATATTGATATTTGGTATACAAATTCAAATGCACAACTGAAATGAAAGTTTTATGATAAACTATGTATGATATACTCAATTAGCTATTCTTTTTCTATTATACTTATCACATATTATTTTACTTAAAAAATACTGGCCACTAGCACTAATTGAACTTCATGATCCACTCCTTGAGATTTTGAAGTTTCGAAGAGAAATTGACATTTCCGTATTCCTTTGTGCCCAACCTATGTCATTGCTATCTTTGTCACTGTGAAAAGTCATAACTATAATTTTGGGTCACTTAATAATTGTATTTTGTTTTGTAAAACACTCAGGTAATCTGTTTTATAATACACTTAAAGTTCCTATACAGCTAACAGTATAAATTTTGCTATGGCCTGATTTTAATGGATATAAGTTTACTGTGCCCTCCTTTTCCTAACATCTTTCATATGCATTTAAATTTATGCATTCTGAAAACTTAAAACAATCCATTGATTTAGGTATTCACTGCTGATAAACATAACTATTTCCAAGTAGTTATAAAGTCAAACTTTGTTTGTTGAAGGCAAAATTTTTTTTCCGGGGCAGAAAAATTTAATTTTTCTGAAAATATGTTAAACAGTTGCCTACGAATGTACAATTGTTACATTTATTAAGGAATAGAATTAAACTATTTGTTATATCTTACCACTTTCTTCTTATTTCTTAAGAAACCATTTCACCCCTAGAGAGATGGGCCATAATCTTAAATTAGCTGAAGCTTACTAAAGTCTAGATACTATAAATGTTTGCAGAACAGCTGCGGATGTGCAGATTTGTTACCTGCAACCAAATGGAGCTTGATGCTGATCTATTGCTTTCCTGAATTCTCTAGTGTCTTACCCTGCCTTTGGGCTCCTTCCCACAACACACGTGCATGTACACGCACACACACATACACTGTCACTCACTCTCAGTCGTTTACATTTAGATACTCATTCACTCCCTTTCCAGAATGCTATTTTGACCTATATAGTCTGCTTAGTTAAACTTTACTTGGTGTCTATCTATTCTCTCTTTCTCTCTCTCTTTCTCTCCCTCCCTCACCCTCCCTCTTTCTCTCTCTCTTTCTCTCTCTCTCTCACACACATACACACACACACACATCTATCCATCCATCCATCCATCCATCTATCTATCTATCTCTATCTATCTATCTATCTATCTATCTATCTATCATCTATCTATCTATCATCTATCTATCTATCTATCATCTATCATCTATCTGTCTATCTATCTCTGTCTCCAAGGAACTGCATTTTATTCATAGAATCAGCATTTGCATCTGACTTTATTCTCAGCATAGCAGTTATATTTAAATGGATGGCTCTAGGTCTGCGTTTTGTCTCTTATTCTCTGCCTCTAGACAGAGCCTGCTTGAGTTACAAGGTTTGCTGCTTGCTGAGGCCATTTCTTCCTTACCTGTTTGTAAACTTCCCTGCATTTTTTAAATCTACAAGACAAGTATTGATCTGACTTATGCTTCCTTATTTCTTTTCCCATTTGCAATTTCTCTCTATAGATTGTGCACTACGCAACTTACTCTTTAGCAATAGACCATAAAGTAGATTTCTGGAAAATGAATCACAATTTTCCTTTGAGTTATATTTAAGATGAATAGATATGTTCCTTTGGAGAAAAGTCTAAGCTGAAAAACTTGATTTGTGATCCTTTCCATTATATACTGGAAAATATTGTTTACAATTACGTTTTGCCAATCTGATATGTTTCTAAATCTTTAGTCTGAGCTCTCAGACTCTGTCCTCTTGGTTGACATGTATAGCGTTTTAGGTGATATTATCAAATCTTGCCTTGAATGATGTATTCTAACACAAGTTTTTATTGATACTAGACAAGCCTCTTAATTTTAAATATTGAATTAAAACAAAATAAAGTGGTGTCAAATTGATCACTTCTATAGTTATATCATACAGAGTATATTTAAAATTAGTATACGTGCCAAGAACTTCTAACATATGTCAACTTTGTCCACTACTAGATTTCTAGCATCTAGCTCTAGACCTACACTTAGAATTTTCTTAATATATTTGTAAAATTAATTAAGTGAATGTTTATGTCCTCAGTACAAATGCCAAAAGTAAAATAGACTTAAGGAGAATTTATTTTTCAATGTAGGTAGAGAAATGTATAATCTTCTTTTGTACAATAAACCACCATGCTCTCAAGAAAAAAAAATTAATACTATGTAATATGTAATACGTGCTAAGTAATGCTAAAGCTCCTCTCATTTCAGTTTATTTTCCCTTAGAGTTTTTAAGTGTTACAAAGATACTGATGTTAATTGTGCTAAAGCAAAGCTTCGTTTTTCTTCCAGTTATGCAGAGTGCTTTCATAAACTCGAAGAAGACACTTGAAAACTATTTGTGATCATCACTGCGTAGTTTAGCGCACATTCAGCCATTAGCCTCTTTGATTTAGGAGTTTGCTAATGGGGGAAAATGAGTCCTCGTGCTCCATCTCAACCCTCCATCTCCACATTAATCTGAAATACTATTAGTGCTTTCTAGTCTCTATATCCTTAGGGTATTATACAGACCTCTCTCTTTCCCACCTTTGAGGAAAGGATGATGCCAGCTACTCCTGTCTCAGTCGGTCTCCTTTCATCAGGGGTCATGGTCACGGTGGTGGAATAACAATCACAGTGTGAGAGTATGAAATAGCGAGCTTATGGTTTCTAGGACAGTCTAGATCTTTCCATACAAATTTTCCTCCAGTTCCCTTGAGAATCTTTGAACAGCTTCTGGCTCATACTCTGTGCCATACAGCCAGATGCTGGGTCAGGTAGCATCTCTGCAGGTTAAAGAAAACAAGTTCTTTTTTTCAATAGCACTAAGGTTGAATGTATTTTCAGTGTTGGCCTGCGAGTGGCCTGAGTAAGCCCACATGACAGAGAGAGTCTCATGGAAACGCTTTTGAGGAAAGGAAATTGTGAGGCTGTTTCCACTGAGAGACCCTGTGGGCAAACTTCTGGACTAACTCCAATCATTACACATTTGGAAAGGGTTTCACACAAAGGTATTTTGTGCATGAATGGTCTAGAGGAATAGGTTTCTGGACCAACTGGTGTGTAGCTAATTTTAAAAAGTCAGTTTACCATAACAATTATTTTATGGGCTGCAGAGCAGATCTCATTAAAGAAGGAAGGGCATCATAAATTAGAGGAGAAGCAAACACTTTAATATGCCTAATGCTGCCTCTCTTAACATGAATGTTACAAATAGGATTAAGAATACAACTTTATTTTCTCTTTCTCTTCTCTTTACTTAAAAAATAAAAATAACCGTGCAGTGAAAAATTTCAATAGTATATCTCAAGTTATTTGATTTGTCACAAACACAAAATACCTACTAGTTTCTTCAAAAACATCTCCAGTGGTGTCCTAATTATTTTATTAGTTTACTCAATTTTCATAGCCTCTTTAATTTTCTAGAAATATTTGGAAATTTCTTGTATTAGTATTTTATTTCTCCAGTGGCCACCTACTTTCTTCTATAATTTGCTATGGAATTAAAATGAGTTGCTTAAGGCTGTTCTTGATAGTTATTAGAGAAAATAAAATATGTATGCCTCATCACATATTTTGCTGAAAAAAAATGTTAATATTTTCAGTCTCAATTATTTGAATATTCCGGATTTTGTGCATATTTTTTTAAATGAGGTGTTTAATACATTTAATTTCCTCTTTCGTTGGTTCCTCGCTCCTCTCACAAACTTTTCCCAAATGTTAACATATATTTTTATTTGTGTTTATTTTTTTCTTTAGGAAAAGATCATAAGTATCTTGCAATATGTACAAAGTGCTGAACACTTTTAAGATATTCTCCCCAAAGTTTAAAGATAGCTCTAAAGATCCTTTCTTACAAATTTTACCATTGCATCTTTTTTATGTATTTATTAATGTCATAAATATTAATTATTTATTATATCTTAGGCAGTGATTGATTCAGATTTGTAGGAGCTTAAGCTTATATAATTTTGGAGGCTATCTTTTATAAGAGACTATAGAATGAAACATTTTACAAAATGACAAATGTTTAACTAAAACATATGAACTCGTGAACACATTGATTAGGGCCCAACCTGGGTCTTGGAAGGGACACTGAAGCCTAAGAATTGTGTTATCTTCATGGGCTATTTGCTTCTAGTTTCAAACACTGTAACTGGTGCTAGGAATATAGAGATGAGCAAGATACATTAGAACTACATTATTTATGTTCAGAGTCTGGAAGAAAACAGTACCTTTGAACAAATCTTACATTAAATCAACAGTTCTGTTCTTATTCTGCTCTGGGCAGTCTCCTTATTTATCCTCTCCCATCTGATCTTCTTTCCAGACCTACGTATTGTGGCTTCTAATACTCGGATCATTCTTTTCGAATTTCTATACTTTTCCCATCGCATCACATATTATTTACTCCAACGTTAGCCTTACTCCAGTATTATCTCTTTACTTGTGGGTAACTCATTATTCTTGAAGAACAGGACTGTGAGCATTCATTTCTCCAACCCTGCGGCTGTTTTAAATAATTATTTATAAGCAGTGATTTCTTAGTCACACCGGGTAAGGAGACATTTTTAAAATTGTAAATGAGTGCTTTTGTTCCTCCTTCTTCAACTCTTCTTGAATTCTAGCTACTGTAAAATTCCTCCAAAAAGATCCGAGTGTCTTTAAGGGCATGTAACAAAAAGTGCTCTCCAGACTAGCCTGTTGGTTCCTGTGAGAACTCTCAGACTCCGGTTTGCTGTGATTCTATCTATAGTCATTGCCATTGTCAAAGGCCACAGCTTCTCCCCAAGATCCCACCATAGTTATGATGCCTGATAAAGTCTACACCAAGCCTATAGTACTCAAGGTCAAAAACACTAAGATCTGAATCAAACAAACAAAAATGTCAAGGGTTTTGACAGAACAACTAGAACTAATTTCAGTACTACAGAGGTTTAGAGCCTTATGTAGTAATATCCTGGGTCTGCAGTGGAGCAAAGAAGAAAACAAATTTCTCCACCATTACTCAATTGTTTTTCCCCCCAACATTCTGTAAGATAATTTTCGAACATAAAAAAAAAAAAGATGAAATAATTTTTAGCGAACATCTGCATTACCACTACCTTTATCCTATAACCAGATTTACTATATTTACTTAACCACATCTCTATCCATCATCTCGTTTTTGATGCACTTCGGAGCATACTTTTTTCTAAATACTTCAGTATGCATAACACTAAAACTAGAGCTAACGTGTACGTTTTTGAGGTTAGGACTATTAAAATAGCACTCTGTTATTTCTTACTCAATAAAAATCTTGTTTGATTATTGCTTTTCTATCTCCCCGCTCCCCATCCCGCGCCCCACCCTGCCAAAGTTCTGCTGTACCTTTCTGTTCTAGGCTTTCATCATTTATCTTTAGATTTAGATGGCTCTCTACAACTCATTAAAGTACTCAATGACCTTATTTATAGTCTCTTTATGTCAACTTCTGCCATTATTATGGGTAACTTTAATATCTATTATCAACCCATTTACATAGATATAACTTAGAACTTGTTATCACCTGGGAACAATCTACTTGTGAGATTATTGGGAGGCAGTACTCCATGGCATTTGTACACATCATCCTAGCTTATCTTGTCAAAGATGTTTGAATACCAAATATCCTTGACAGCTACAGATAGCCTATCCTTTTGCATTTGTTTTCTGATTACCATAACATAAATAGAGAACATTGCTCTCCCCAAAAACATTCCATTGTAATAAAGTCTTTTTCCTCCACCCAGAGGGTATTTACTTACACTGCATGGCAAGACAATGATTCCCTTGAGACATAGTTTGGGTGAGGTTGTTAGAAGTCCCCTTTTAGATTTAGTGTTTCCTAAACTTGGTGTTCCTCAGTATCCTTCATGCCAGTTCTTTTATTCTCATCCTGACCTACCATCCTCACTGAATTGCACTTCAGTGTGTCATCCGCCCCTGCCTTCTCTCTCCTTCTGCTATACGCTTAACTCACATCTCTACCTATTCTATTGCTGTTTTCTTAAAATTCCTTAAATATGTGGTTTAACCCTATGAACATCCTATCCAACTCCACAAGCTGTCGAATATCTCTACTCTTGCACTTGAACTTTTGAACTCTGTTAATAGAGTATTGACATCTTTAAATATTTAAATATGACAATTGTAGCTGGATCAATAATTCTACCAGAGGGTTTTTTTCTTTTTTCTTTTGGTTTTTGTTGTTTTGTTTTTGCTTTTGCTTAACTCCTTTTATCCCCCACAAGCCATATAATGTACAGAATCCACCAGTGTTTTCTCATTACTTTTATGTTAAAATCCGGACTTCTCAAAATGGTTAACTTGCAGAATAATCTGATTCCAGTACAAAAGTTTAGTCATAGTTCATCCACAGCAAACAACTTGCATGGCCCTGTGTAGAGGATGGTCTTTCCTGCCTTGAGGCTTTGATAATGCTATTTTCTATCTGAATCGAATTTTTCCTCTCAACTCAGTGGAGTTCTACTAATGCTCTCAAACTTGGTTTATCACCAACTCTTTTGACTTTTCAGAAGAAAAAAAAAAAATTATTAGAAAGAACATGGCTTTGGAGATAGACTTACCTGGATACAATTCTTTATATAGCTTGAACATGCTACTTAACATTTGCAAGTCTTGTATTTCTATAAAATGGGCATAATTATGTTTGTTAAGTTTGTTGGGTTAGAGTAATGAGAGTTCACTTATACAGATAATGGATATGTTATTCCCCAAACTGATTTGCCTTTCTACGTAATCTTAATTTAGCCTTATGACAGGTCAGATCACAAGAAAGTTTTCTTTTGCCCTTTCATTGAGTATATTCTTCACAATAGTTAACAGGCAACAGCTGGCTTATAAATGCTGACTCTCTATATACAATACTTATTTAAAGGGAAAATGAAAGATACTTGTTTTGTGATGCACAACTCACAAAATAGGTGACATACGACAAATTTATTTTGAAATTTAGTGCCTTGAAACTGTTTTTATCCCTTAAAAATTGTTATACTTTCCACCATTATGTAAAATAAACTAACTCTGGAGTGTCAAAAAGCTCAGAATTTAGAACCAAAGTTAGTGTTCTAATAATGGTAACTATATTTATTTCACAGACACTTTTTTTTTACATTGCTTTGATTTTTTTCTTTCTATTTTAATAAGCCTTTAATTTAATCTTCAACATTTTTAGAAATAGATATTCACAGGGAAATAAAAAGGAAATAACTAATTCTATTTTAAATTAGAGTACATACCTTCAAGCAATGTGTTATTCTAAGTCAGCTTACATTAAAAATGAGTAGAATAAAAGCACTGAACTTGAAAATAAAATTTCAAAAAGTAAAAGATGACTTTAATGAAAAGATCTATTATTTAAAATTTTACTAATTAATGTGTGCTGTGTTATTTAACATATGCTTTCAAATAAATGATTATTTGAACCTCAAAACACCTGTCTTAGTCTGTTTGGGCTGCTATAACAAAAATACCACAGATTGGGTGGCTTCAATAATGAACATGTATTTGTCACAGTTCTAGGGACTGGGAAGTCCAAGATCAAGGTACCAACAGCTTTAGTATCTGGTGAGAAGCTGCTTCCTTGTTCATAGACAAATGTCTTCTTACTGTTTCCTCACACAGTGAAAGAGTCAAGGGATCTCTCTGGGGTTTCTTTTATCAAGGCACTTATTCCATTCATGGAGTTTTGCCCTCATGACATAATCACCTCCCAAAGGCTCCATCTGCAACACACATGCGAGACAAGTAATACTAGGACACTACCCAACGGTGCCTGTAGGTTTCACCAGAAACTTCAAAATCCCAACGCTTTTCACGATTTGAGTACTGCACATTTGAGGAAACATGAAGTAGTAGTTCATTACTTAAGTCACTGGGTTGGCTTGAAATTCTTACTTAGCAATTTACTTATGTAGGGATTTTAGAAAGTTGCTTAGTTCTCGGTGCCTTTGTTTCTCTATCTGTAAAATGGAGATAATATAATACTTACTGAATAATGTTGTTATAATAATTAAAGTAATAGTTAAAAAAAACACTTCGAAGACTATCTGGCATGTAATAACTGTTCATTGATATTAGTTATTCTTCCTATATGTTCTGAAACAAAAACTGTCCCCAATTACCAATGTCTGCCAAGGGGATAAAAAGGAACAAGTTATTTATTGCACTTCCTCCAGAATAATGCTGGAGGCAGAGAGCCTGATGGAGAAAATGTCACTGTAAGGCAGTATAGAGATTATTACAAAACATGTGCTTTGATGAAGATAAGTAAGTAATAAATATGTGATTCTTATGAAGCAGTAAAATAATGGCAACTTTCTGGGCCTTTTTACAAGTCTCTGCAAATTTCCTTCAAAGACTATTAGAAATACTCACTTCTGTGAGAGTTCAAAAAGGCAACAAACAAACAAACAAACAAACAAAAAATGGTACTGTGATTATTAACAATCCAATCTGTTTATTTTGGAATATCCTTAGTTTAAGTTATCCTGAATGCAGAATAAATCTGAGTCTGTATTACAGGAATAAGAAGGTAAGAGTGGACATAATTAAAGATGATGCAAAAACATAATAGATTAGTAAAAACTGTGGTATGATAGTGGGTATGATACAGGGGCAAAATGATCCCTGAAAGACTTATATTGATTCAAAAATATTTATTAAAATGAATGTCTGGAATGGTCCAGTGACTAATTTCTTGACATCATAAGCATGAGATACAAGATATGATCTATATAATACAGAAGTCAAGGAAAAAGATAATTTAATATTGATTAGTTATGTTTTCCAATAAGGTGCAATTAGAATACAAAGATTATATTTAAAATAGTTAGAAGTCAAATAGAAAATCAGTGGATTGGAAGTTTAGGCTATTGTGAGGTAACATATATATCTGTAATTAGTTGCCAAAATTGAAGTTTGCAGTATAAATTTTATTCTTTCCAATTTGGAGATTACAATTTATTATTTTCTGTAATTGTAATTACGTTGAAGCTAAAAACAAAATGTGTCCTCGAACCTCTCTTCACATTTCATTCCCAGCATTGCTACGGCCAAATCCTCTCTGGGAAGCTTGCTGGTAAAGCAGAAAGACCAGTTTTTCAGCCAGAAAACCTGAGTTCAAAACCTATTGCAAACCATTTAAGTAATGCAGCCTTGGACAAACAACCATGATCTCTCAGAGCCTCAGTGTCCCTATTTGTATAATGAAGATTTTGATCCATGTCCCACAGGTCTGCTGAATTGAGGGCTGTTTTATAGCATAGGACCTCAATGGATGTTTAAAATATGTATTACACAGTTAAACCATTTATGTGCAATGGAAAGAGGTGGACTCAAGAGTTTATTAAACCTGTGGCTTCAGGAAATTAATAAACTACTCCAAACTTCAGGTCTCTCATCTGTAAAAATGGAGATGTTTATACTCACATAGAAAAAATACTGTGGGCATTAAACAAGATAATGCATGCAAACTGCCTAAAACAGCTCTCAACATAGAGTGGGCTCTCAATAGATAGATAGAAACTATACTTGTTTTTAAATTGCCTAGTAGAAAGTCTTCCAAGAGCTTGCTCATATACAGTATTAAAAGTGAATTTAAATAAATATTTGAGCATTTAGCTTCTGTTTTCAAAATTATAGGTATGCAGGAAATTTTACATACCAGAGTATAAAAATTCCAGCTGTGTTAGCTGGGGTATGTTTTTCTTGCTTTAGAACAGCATTTTTTCTTTACTCAAGGAAGGATTAGGGGAGATTTGTTATTGTGTTCCTAGGATGGGCCCTCTCTTAGCCTGAAGAAAGGATAAAAAATATATGCAATACTCTAAGTACTGAGAAAAAAAATAATTGTAAAATAATAAAAACACTAACAATATATAGGTGCTATCCTAAGCATTTTACATCTATTATTTACTTTAATCTTCTGTTAGCAATTTGTATTGCCCTCATTTTAAAGATGAGGACTTTAAGAACAGCGAGGTTAAGTAACTTGTCTGAGGTCACACAGTAAGGCATTTATCTGACCCAGAGACCTCCCAGTGAACCAACTATTCTTTCTTGACATACTAGAAAAGTAATCTACAGGGATGAAATGTTTATTTTATAGTCACAGGTTCTTTTTTAGATGTGGGCAATATAATTTCTCTTTTTTAAGTCTCACATAAGGAACAAGCATCAAAAACCTGATAGGGATCTCGGAAAACTAAGATGCACATTAAAGAGAAATGATAAAGTAAGCCTGCTATTTAATGCAGGCTTTTTCTAGATGGGTAGATAAATACTGTCTAAGATATGTACAACATGGCTGTAATGAAACCCTGCCATAATAATTGAACTGGCAGTTTAGCTGAAGCTTGTAACTATTCATTAGAGATGAGGGCCTATGAATTGATTAAAAAAAGATTTCAAAGAACTCTCTGAGTGATTCTTATCAAGTTTTAACAAGGAGATCAAAAGCATAGCATGGGTATGGCAGAAAAATGTCCTCACAAGGGTGTCTACATCCTAATGCCTGGAATCTGTGACCACTTTGTAGGTGTACTTAAGCTAAGGACCCTGAAAAGCAGCGCTTAGTCTCAATCATTCAAGTGGGCCCAGTCTAATCATGTGGGCCCATAAAAGCTGGAGCCAATTTACCAGCTATACTCAGTCAGAGAAAGGTGTGGCTATGGAAGACCGATAAGGAAGAAGCAACACTGCTGGCTTTGAAGATGCAGGAGGAGGGCCACAAGCCAAGAAATGCGTCCTCCAGCCTCTACAGGCTGGAAAAAACAAGGAAACAGATTTTTCCCCAGAGCCTCAAAAAAGAAGCAAAGCCCTTCCAACACTGAGATTTTAGCCTTGTGAAATCCATGTCGAACTTCCACAGAACTGTAAAGTAGAAAAATTATACTATTTTAAACCACTAAATTTATGTAATTTGTTACAGAACAATAGAAACTTAATATAATAAGGGAAATAGCAGAATTATAGTTTTGCCTTTTTTCTATAAGTACTAAGATTATGAGCACAAGAAATTTTATTTTTGACTTAGTTTGTTCTCTTTGACCAACATCTCTCCCACTTACCCCATCCCCAGCCTCTGGTAACCACTGTTCTGTTCTCCGTTTCTATAAATTTGACCTTTTAGATTCCTCATGTAAGTAGGATCGGATAGAAGTAAGTCTTCCTCTGTCTGGCTTATTTCGCAAAAAATAATGTCATTCAGGTTTATCCATGTTGTCAAAAATGGCAGGATTTCCTTCTTTTTTAAGGCTGAATAACAGACATATCTTGGAGATACTGTGGGTTAGGTTGCAGGCCACCGCAATAAAGCAAGTATTGCAATAAAGGGAGTCATAATTTTTTTGCTGGATGAGAGTCTTTGCCTTTGATTTGTAAAAAATCAACACCTCAGAAGTGTAATAAAGCAGAACGCAATAAAATGAGGCATACCTGTATTCCTGTGTGTATGTGTGTGTGCGCGCACGTGTGAGTTGTATTCCTGTGTGTATGTGTGTGTACACACATGTGTGAGTGTGCATGTATCACATTTCATTTATCCACTTATCCGTTGATGAACAAATATTTAGGTTGTTT
This sequence comes from Pteropus alecto, assembly GCF_000325575.1. Classification (NCBI taxonomy): domain Eukaryota; kingdom Metazoa; phylum Chordata; class Mammalia; order Chiroptera; family Pteropodidae; genus Pteropus; species Pteropus alecto. The sequence goes on along the minus strand of NW_006436811.1, from coordinate 2,024,922 downwards.
CCATATTGCGCTATTGCGAATAATGCTGGATTGAGCATGGAAGTGCAGATATCTCTTCAAGATAATAATTTTATTTCCTTTAGATACATATCCAGAAGTGGGATTGCTGGATTATATGGTAGTTCTATTTTTAATATTTTGAGATACCTCCATACTGTTTTCCACAGTAGCTGTAACAACTTATAATCCTACCAACAGTGTATGTGTTTCCTTTTTCCACATCCTCATCAATACTTGCTGTCTTTTGACTTTTTGATAGTAGCCATCATAACATGTGTGAGGCGATATTTCATTGTGGTTTTGATTTGCATTTCCCTGATAATTAGTGATGTTGACACCTTTTCACATATGCTTCTTGGCCACTTGTATGTATTTTTCTGGAAGGTGTCTGTCAAGGTCTTTTGCCCATTTTAAAATCAGATTTTTTTTTTCTTTTTGCTATTGATTTGCATGAGTTACTTATAGATTTCAGATATTAATCTCTTATCAGATATATAGTTTGCAAATATTTTCTCTCATTCATAGGCTGTCTTTTCATTTTGTCGTTTCTTTCTTTTACTATGCAGAAACTTTTTAGTTCGATGTAGTCCCACTTGTCTATTTTTGTTTTTGTTGTCTGTGCTTTTGGGGTCATACCTATTAAAAAAAAAAATTGCCAAGACCAATATATTAAGGAGCTTTTCCCCTTGTTTTTTTTTTTATGAGCACAACAAATTTAAACTCCTTGAAGACAGTGATTATTTCGCTCACAGTTTTAACTCTAGACCCTAGAACATGGCCCTGCACACAGTTGGATCAGTGTTGCTGAGGTTTAGATGCTTGTACTCCATCCATGAGTGAGTTTCCACTGATAGACTATTACCAGAAAAAATGTCACTGACAACTGTCTTCAAAATCTGTGAGTTACTCAGAAGGCCAGAACTCTGTTTGGACAGAGACTTGTTGTCTGTGATGTCAGTGAAGAAGTGATGCTCTCTGAGACTCAGGACCTAACCGTTGACTATCTAGTTATTGAATCCATAAGACTCTGCCTTCCATTCATCTGGGATCCCATGCCTGCTTAAATTCTACCAGGACTCTGAATCTCTACACCAAACTCTGTCCACCAAAGAGCTGAGTCTCTGTAACACACTGGGACACTTTCAAGTCCTAAGAGACCAACTGTACTATCACATCAATAGTGAATCTCCCTATATTTGGGGAGATGCTTAGGAATTTTAGAATGCCATGCAGAGAGGACAAAAAGAAGAGATATTTCTGATATAAATGATTATATGAGAACATACCCCCCCAAAAAAGTCAGGCAATGAAATGAATCATATTTGTTCTTCCATCTTCCTTTGGATATATATATTTTTTTAGTCATTCCAAGTCGAGCTACATATTTTATCTGTATCTGCCACTATTCATGAATCCTTGCAAATCCTTCTGTGCAGATTCAACCCTCTTGAATAAGAATTTTTTTTGACTGAAAAAAATTATTCTTAATTATGTTCACTAGAAATTGACATTTCAATGAAAGGTTTTATAGACAGTTGACCCAAACTGAAGAAAATTTTGAATCAAATTTCTACATTTAATTTCTTTCATCAGTTAATTTTAAAAGGTGTCCTGAAATATACCGAGATGTTCAGATTATTTTTAATGAGCAGTAGGAATAGGTTCTCTCTTCCAAGTTCTGTCACATCACCACAACTTACAAGGAAACCATTTTTGTCACTGCGTAATGCCAATGTCGGTTTAATCTTTTTTGAATTACCAGTTAATTAACTTTATGGAATAGGGTTTTTCTCGGTAATTGTCAACTTTCTACACATCACTTTTTCTCTCCCCACCCCCAAATTCAACACTTCTTGAAATAGCTGATATGTTTGATAAGTATAATTTAACCAAATTCTTTATAATCCACTTTCTAGAATGTATTTGAGTATGGGGTTATTAACAGGAAAGAGATATATCAAATTTTAAGGCAATAAATTGTGAATAAATTTTCCTAAACCACATAAATCTCATTTCTGGGTTTTGTTGTTGTTGTTGTTTTGGTTTTTTTGTTTTGTTTTGTTTTTCTGTTTTGTTTTGTTTTTTCTACTATGCCCTAGCAGATAAAGAGTAAGTATTCTTCATTTAGGCTTCCTACTGCCTTTTGTTGCTTGTAGCGTGAGGTAGTGTTGATTGGGTTAATGTGAATTTAAAAAGGGCAGCACCTCAGAACTTGTTAGAAAAACAGAAAGTCTGGCATCACCCTGATCTACTGAATCGGAATCTATGTTTGAATAAGATCTTCAGGTGATGCAGACACCTGTCAGATTTTGAGAAACACTGTTCTAGAATCCAATCCAATCCAATCCAATCAGTACTAATAGGACTAATTCTTTGCAAACACTGAGACCACAGTACTTCTCAGTCTTGTTATTCTCAGTCCCCAAACAGTAGGTAAGTATAAACAGGAAACATTTTCCCTGTACTCTTGTCAATCCACTGTTTTGCCCTTTTTCTCTAAGTCACTCAGGCTTGTTCCCTCACTCTCAGTCTTTTCTAGTGAGCCCTGGTCGTACTAATAATGGTATTAGTAGTAACAACAATAAATGTGATGACAATAATGATAATAATGATAACGATAATAGAATGAATGCTTCTTCCAGCATCAGTGACTTAAGTGACACCCTCTAATCCAGGAAACAAAGATACAGCTTTCCTCAGCTTTCTCGAAATGTTGCAATTTTATCCTACCTGGTACACCTCAGGATCTTGAGAATAGACACAACTTCTTCTCTGTTCTGAGATACAGGTTTTAGAAAGCTCTTCTTTTACTTTCATAAAAAATAAAAGATCTTGTTTCTTTAAAGTTTGTGACATCAGCCTAGTCAGCCTTTCTTATTATTACTCTTATCTTCTACCTTCTCTGTCACTTTTTTATACTTTTTTCTAAGGCTTCAAAACTAAACCACTGTCTTCACTGATAAAACCCTGTCATCCACATGATTCAACAGCAGCATTGCTAGACCTCAATATCAATGACTTTTATCTCCACACTTTTTAATCTCTCATATTGACACAACTGGACCTTGGCATTATCCTAAATTATTATACTTCTGCAATCAGTATGATTTTTTTAAAGGACTCTATTGTGTTAGAAAAAAATCATAGAAATGTCTCTCCTATTTTTGCAGTTTCCAAAGTTTATTATTACTATTATGATTATTATTTGCATACAAAAATCTTTTAACTCATCTTAATCCTCTCCCCCTGTCATACATGTCTTTTAAGATTTCAATTCTATTTGATCCAATTTAGTGCCTTCTAAGCAACTGCATCTTACTAGTGAATATTACTGGAGAAAAATGACTTTGGAAAGCCTGGTTTCACTTTAAATTCATTACCACAGACTTCAAAGGGTCACTCAATTGCTCCGAAATTCTACACATTTTTTCAACCTCTGGGAAAACAGTTTTATAGCTTATCCTCTTTGTTCAATATTCCTCCATTTTCCCAACTCCTCACTCTCAGCTGCTGACCTTATCTACATAAGAATGAGACAATAAATGTCTTCAGAAAAGAAATATATTATCGTTCTACCCCAAACGGTAAAAACAACACTGAGCACTGATCTGTGCCTGACACTTCATATATCATCTCATTTTATCCTTATAATAAACCCATAAAGATGTTTCTTTATTACTACAGATGAGGAAGCTGAGGAACAGAGAGGTTGAGTAACTGGTCACACTAGAGCCTGGAGTTAAACCAGGTGGTCCGACCCTAAGAGCACAGACATTGATCTGCTTCCAGCCATAAATTGATATTCACGGGCTTGTTTTATTGCTATAAACTACCCAGCAATGGCTATGTTCTGGACTGTTTTGTGGTGTCATGCATGATCATTATACCAGAAGACATCTATCAGAAAATAGTGATTATTATCAATGTGTTTCTGGTCAAAGGTTATTGAACTTTGTCAGAGTGCAGAGTTCTAATTTCTGATCTAAAACTGATCCACTCTTTCATCTTGAGCAATTCCCTTATTACTAATAGAGCTTAGCTGTGCCACTTTTAAAATGCAAAGGATTAAATGAGAACTAAAGACCACCCCATCTCTAACATAGTAAGCTTTTTAATGACCATGTGCATGAATTCATTTCTGATTATGTGGTAAATTAAAGATAAGCAGAAAACTTTTGATGCTCCAACCACTGAAACGTTGGGTCTGTGTTCCTGCTTCCAGAATCTGGGCAGGCTCTAGGAATGTGAGTGAAGACATCTTGGACCCTTCAGGCCAGCTCAGTTGCCAGCTGAATACCACACGGTAACCACATTTGGTACAATTTAGAGCAAAAACAAATAAACACACACACACACACACACACAAACAAATCATTCAGCTTAGTGGGGCCTAAACTTCTGGCCTTGAGGTCGTGGACACAGTACAATGAGCATGGTTTTAAGCTACCAAGCTTGGTGTGGTTTGTACCACAGTAGATAACCAGAACAGATTCCCGTTCTCCTCATGGGCTTAGACTGCCAAGTTTGTTTTCTTGCCCAAAACAATTACAGAAAGAATAAAACAACATCTATAAACAAAATGAGTTATTGAATCTTCTACACATTTGTGGAGGGAAAAAAAAGTTTGCAGCTGGAAATGAAATGTCAGATCCTCAATGTCTGTGGATGCCTTGGCCCAATTAAAAGTATCTGAAATGAGAGCAGGTAGGAAACCCAACAGGTACTGAGGGAAAAAGGTGCTAACGGAGCAAAAAGAAAGCTTCATAATTAGGAACTTCTCTTAGGAGACTGGTTGGGGAGAATAACATTTCTTGCACCAGGTTTATTATACACTGAAACAATATAATCAACACAGTTTATTCTTGTTCCTTTCCTACTCGTTGAATGTTTTTGTTTTTCTGACCTTGAGAAATAAACTCTACTTTGGCGGTGGTGGCCTGCATTTGAGGATATGTCTAGGCCTCACTCAGGGACTATATGACAATTAATTACATGTAGCCAGTAAAACAAGTTAATAGAATATTAAAACTGGTTAATGGAATGTTTCATACAGAATGAGTTTAGTAATTAAAAGACTAACTATTTCTACCTGTTCTACAATTTTCCAGTGAGTGAATGCCCAAGAGACAGAGAAATAGTCATACAAGTGAGAATCAATAAAATCTGATGTGGTACTTGCAAGGGACTCTGAAAAGTCATGCGTATCTGACAACTAAAGTTAGATCGGGGAGGGAGCACTTCTAAAAAACGTTATGGAAACAGCCAGGCTCTATAGAAGCTTTTTCCTCTGTGTATCTGCTCCCAAGTGTGTCCACAGTTAAGTGCGTGGTAATAAACTTGGGGCTAGATTAAGGAGCAGAACCAGTGCTCAAAAGAGAAACAGCAAAGACTAGGTGGGACCCTCCAGCACTCTTCTGTTGGTCCATCAATATATCTGATTGTGATGACATCTTCAGAGAATGACCTTTTGTTTCTTTTTCACCTTCCAAATCTCTCAGAATCCTTCTTTTGGCAAGTTCTAACTTAGAATCTTATAAAGTATGCTATTCTAGGAAAACCTAACCAGCTTTAACATAGTTTACCTCACAGAAACCAGGACCACATACCATATGCAATTTAGGTAAGCTGAAGATAACCAGTTGTTTTCTGATTCAAACTGTTAATACTTTAGGGCCTTCTCCCCACTGACATTCTATACAGAGTGTCACAAACAAAAATTAGAGAAGAGAGAAGCAAGCCATACATATTTATATGTTAAAACTAAAGGCCTTGTTCACATGTTTATGATATCTGCTGGCACTGTGAAAGCAATCAGCATGTTGCTCCGTACCTAAAGTAAAGGCATAAATCTTGATCAATGCTTGTGCAGGTTATAAAAGATTTAAGAATTATAAAAATTTCTCCAATATTAGCAATCCTTTTATTTTAAAACTGTGGTCGTGAAATTCATAGTGGTTTTACAAGGAGAAAAGAGACTAAAGGATTTCAAACTTGAGAACTCCATCTTTGATTTGGTGGTATCTGTATTCAGGGTCGTTTAATCTTTGCTCTTATTTGGTGACCTGATCTAAATCTTTTAGGCTCTCGGGATCTTGCTACATACAGTACCTGTTTCTAGCCTGAAAAATTAGACAGATGAATCTTGACTCCAAAATGTCAATTATCTATGATCTACGATCAGACCATTAAAAATATTGTATACATCCTAAGATCTCAGCTCTATTTAAATCCATAATTACGAAAAGATGAGCACTCAGAATGTTAAAGAACAGTTTTTCAGAGAATCAAGAAGGGGAGCAAGGCCAGTCTGGCTGGACTACAAGAGTGTGCTGCTAGGTGTTTAGTAGAGCTCCTTTTAAATCTTTCATTGGTCCCCCAAACCCTGCTTAAGCCAAACCTAACAAACGGAGGGGGGGGTGGTTAACTTTATGAAAGAGGTTGATAGTTTAGAATTGTCAAAAACAAATGTGACACCAATTAATAAAGATTATTCTTTGAAAACAAAAAAAAGACCTAAGGAAACAAATAATATATATAGTCATGCAAATAATATATATAGTCATGCCATTTGCAAATAATATATATAGTCATGCCATTTCAGATGGGCATAAATATATTTAATTTAGATACGTGTGGAATGTTGATCCCTCTAAAGCACCCTGAATTGCATTGATTCATCTGGACATAAAGGAAACTCTTTAGGTCTCACTCCACTTCTAAGTTAAATGTCTATGTATTGATTGGGACCATAGGTGACCCACTGCTATGTTGCAGCTCCATGGGACGAGGCAGTTCCTCATCTTCAATTTGTTCTCTGAAAACTAGATGCAGGATTTTCACAGTATCTATTCTACTCTATCTTTAGAGAGAATGTAAATCTTCCTAAAGGAACTAGAATCATCATTTAAAGCCTTGCACTTCACTACAGAATGATTCAAGCAGAGACAGTAAGTCCCTTACCAGTGCTCCTTAATTTTGACTTAGAGATTTTGGCTCTATAGGAGACATTTCTGTGTCTGTGTTCAAGCAGTCCCAGGCTTCCCTGATGAGACTGATAGAAAAGGCATTGACTTGCATCAATTGTGATGATAGGTTTTATGACTGGACTGAGATCAGAAATTCATTTTACAGACCACTGAACAATTGTTAAATGCCTGCTCTCCTCAGTTTCCAACCATTCATTAATAATTTTAGTCCTGGGGTGGATTTTATGAATACTGGTCAAATGCCACAAGAGTGAAAATTAGAATTATTGGGAGGAAAAAGGATGATTTTGCTTTAATATGTGACCTCATCGTCCTCAAAATTTCCTTTTCAGTTTGTTGTGAAATCTATCTTAATCCATAAAAATATCTAATTTCACAAATTGACACTCTCACTGCTATTTTAAATTAAAGACTTTATAATGGATAGTAATTTACCATATATTTTATCTTCTTTCCTGTATTCCTATTTTTGTATGTTTAGATCTTTGGAAAGAAAACAGTCCACCACAGGTAATATTGAAGAGAAACTTTAAATGTAATATCTGTTTTAAGTAATCATAGATACTTATCATTAAAATTATTGGTGTACTCTGAATTTTGACCATGTAAATCATAATATGGCCACCAGATAAATTTGAATTATAAAAATATGTTGGTAAATTAGTGATGCTAGGCTAAATTTCCCCCTAAATTTCAGTGGTTTAGGAAGTGAGAAAATGTTTTGTTTTGTTTTTTTTTCTTTGTGTAGTCGTCCAAGGTGGGAGTTTTATGATAGCTCCATGTTCAGAATCCCAGGCTGCCATATATAACACTGGTCTTTTAAAACATTGATAAGTACAATCAGCTGAAAGGGGTAAAAAATATGAAGGGATATATTTGAAAGATTATGGAGAAATTTTAGAAGGAGTTAAGAACAAGAGTATAGAATGAGAAAATATAAATGTCAGATGTTCCCTGGTTAGGAACCTTAATTTCTGTTGTTAGGAACCTAACTCAAAACAGCTACGATAGGAAAGAAAATGTGTTAGCTTACAAATCTAAAATGTACTGAGATAGACTAGCTTCAGACATGGCTGAATACAGGGGCTCAGAGAGTATTATAATGTCTCACTCTTCTTCTGTCCCTGGGTTTGGCTTTCCTCTCAGTTGGCCACATGCTTAATAGGCTCTCTACTCCTAGCGACCTCCGCAGCTACGGGAATATATCTTCACAGTCTCACTGACACCATAAAAACAAAATAAAACATTCTTTTATTATCATTTTAAAGAAAACCCTTAACATTTGGTATCTGTAGCTCTGTGTGACTATGTCTGGATCATATGTCCATTTCTGCAGTCAGCAGATGTATCTTAATTCCATGAGAACTTCCTGGACAGACAATGATACAGGCAGGTTCTCAAAACTTGGATGTTTTGATCTTATGGCTGTGAAGATGTATTCTTATGAAAAATACAGACTATGCAGTCATAATTACCAGAAGGCCTCTGCATATGAAGAAAAATGTATTTGTGAGGTAATACGTTAACTCTTTAATATAAAAATTATCTTATTACTTTCCCTTGATTTTTTTTTTTTTTTTGCAGTAAAATATAGTTATGATAATAATTTTGGATTTAAAGACCAACCTGAAATCTAGATTTTGAGATGAAATTACCTAATTTTCAAAACATGTCTTAGGCTACACAAAATCGCTTCTGTAGATTGATTTTGGCCCCTTAGGCTACCATTTTGCAACCTCTGCCCTAAGCCCATCAATGAGATGGGTTGGAAATTTCCTTTAGAGTAGAAAGTGTTGAAACCTGGTAGTTTGTAGGTAAGATGTAAAGATTCCTCCAATTAAGAGTAAAAGAATGCTCGTTTCTCAAAGTGGCAGAGTGGCCCCAGACTCATCATCGGTATATTAATATCTGAGGAGCTTGGATGGGAGTAAGTGGAAAATGTCTGATGATTAGAAACATAAGAACTTTAATCTTGGGAGGTTATAAAAGTCTCCGTGGCAGAGCTTTGTGCATTGATTGTGGAGACTTCTCTCTGCCAAGGCAGAGCCCCCTATACTTGTTTATATCATCCTGATCAAGGAGCACTAGCAACACTGACAGCTATTAAATGAGAGGCAATGGAGTCTACTTTTTCTGGACTATGGCAGCCATAGCTTTCTGGTGAAGCCAAAGGAAAGTGACTGCACCATAAAAAATGATTAATATTGGACATCATGCCAATATTGGCAGGTAGCCAATTTGAACTATGTTTTTAAAAATTAAAAAAAAAAAATAGCAAAAACAAGGGAGTAGCTCCATAGTGTAGTGGTTAGCATGTCTGCTTTACACGCAGAAGGTCATGGGTTCGAACCCCAGGTGGAGCCACAGACCATATCCCGGGTGCATCAGGCTCCGGGTGCACGCTGCTAGTGTGTAGGAGGAAACACCCCACTTTCAGAGATCCAGTTCTTAAGGGGAAACAGCAACATTCATAGGTCAGGGGTGGAAGGAGGGGGAGAAGGGAATTAAAGAGGAAAAAAAAAGTGACGCTTTTTAACTAGAGGTGTCATGGAACATTCATACTTCTTGTATTAGCATAGCTCAGAGATCTGAGCATGGCACACTGATAGGTCAGTGATGTTCTAACGATTGATGCTAATAATATCTGGTAATACACACACACACACACACACACATGCACATACCATTGAGAAAGATAGACCAGATAAAAGTGTGAAATAAACTACAAGGAGAGATAATGAAATAGCCAACTACTTTTTTGGTAGTCCCAGACAAACTGAGTAAGTGACAATTGAAGATTAAGAAGCTATTGTAATATTAGTAATAGAAGAATGTTTAAAAAGTGAACAAGTAAGATTATCCATTATATTGTCTTAAAATGAGCCATTTAAAGTAGACAGTATCTGAAATGAATGACGTCCCCAAGAGACATACTGGCCTCTTCTACTAATGAGGAGTGTAATTCTACTTTGTTTTGAAAGGCATTTTATTTCATCCTTCTGGGATTACCCAGGGCAAAGGTGCTATAAACACACTCAAATCACCATAGCACCTGGTTAATGACACCTCTGACTGACATAGGCCTGCATCACTGACCTTATCCACCTTCTATATCAGGAGAAAATGAAGATCATTATGGTTGTTTTTTCCACTTGCTTTAAACTCTCACTGAGTGATAGATGCCACATTCACAGGGGGAAAAGGGCGAGGTGGGCATGGGGGTGGGGAATCTGTTGCCTCAATAATCTAGTTTCAAGCCATTCACAAAAAGCATATATATAGCTTCATTCTCTTGCTCTGAACTTTCTCTTTTCTTTCTTTTGCTCAGTCAAAAACAGAAAAAAAAAATTATGTAGACATCATGACTTTCTGGTTATAGTTTAAAAAAGGAAACAGAATATTGATTATATAGTAAGAAATGCATTCTTATGACATAAAACATTACACTTATTTTTGAAAATTAAAGTCAGATAATGTCACCTTCTAACTTCAAATGCATTAACATTTTATTCTTATGATCTGGTAAAAGGATATATACTGAACAGAAATGCCAATATAAAGAGCATTTTTGAGTGCTAAAATATACATGTTGAAAAATATTAAAATGTTTCTGTCTCTTTTAAATATTCTTTTTTATTTTGCAAAACTGGGATAATAAATAAGTATAACATTTAAATGAAAGTGTATTATGTGGGAAGTAAATTATATTAAAAGTACCATGCTAAGTTTTGTCTTTGTTTTTAAAATGTAAATTAACTCAAATGATGATAGTTTCATGATTAAATCCCTTGCAGTTTAGGCAATGTTATTCTATGCCTTCTGGAATGAGGATTTCATAGAGTCGTAAATAAGGAAACCAACTAGTTAAGGCAAATAAAAATCATTTTTTAGTGTATGTGTTTTTGCACTCATAAAGAAACATTTCTGTCTCACAAAAAGAAAAAGACTCAATAATTATGCTGACATAAAATATCGCATTTATTTTTGAAATTTAAAATCAGATAATGTCACCTTCTACCTTCAAATGCCTTCACATTTTATTAATGAGAAAAAATGGAGTTTGTCTTTCACTTATCTTTCTTCCTGGACAGGGATCACGGCTGTCGACCTCTGCCAGCTGCAGCAGTACTGCCATATGATGCTCTCTCTTCCTCTCCTGGCAAAAGAGCCACTGTCTCACAGCAGGATTCCTACAACTGGCGAAGGAAGTTAGGACAGCACCAAACTCTTGAATAGTTAGAAAAGGAGGCATAGCTCCAACTCTGAATCTTAACTCAAAAACACATCAGATGTAGGTCAGGTTGATTTATTAAATTTAGTATTTTTTTCTTAATTATGAGAGCCATCAATCAGATTTTGGTTTAGAAAAACTTTCAATATCGATTTACAATGGTTTCTTTTTTTTCTTCACTTTTCTCTTTTGTTGTCTAGTAAAAAGAGTTTTCCAGCCAATTAAAAAATGCAAAACATCATGGATTACAACTACTAGTTGACTGTTTATCCTTTTACCACATCTAACCCTAAACTGCTGCCATCCTGAGGAAGGAAAATCAGCCCTGTTAAATTGCTGCCTGGCTAAGAGCTCTGTGAAGAACAGGGCTGTGAGCCACCAAGGGCCATTATTTTAAATGCACACAAAAGTCATCTACACATAGCTTAATATTTTCCCATTTTCTACAGTCTGTTTAACAGTCACTACAACTGACATTCATATTCTCTTCCACCTCTGCTGGAGCTTGGTCTGACTTCAGCAAAGCAGAGCAGGCCCACTGCAGGGCAGCCTGTCTGACTGAGGATTAAGTAGTTTAG
>NW_006436811.1:1995961-2011943 GCF_000325575.1 Pteropus alecto | reverse complement strand
GAGGGAAAGAAAGAGGAAGAAGAAAGAGAAAAGCAATAATCTTTGACAGAACAGTCTAAGAAGGCTAAGGCATGTATTTAAATGAGCTTCTGAAGAGAAGTCCAGCAAACTCTGAAATATATATTCATATATTCTAGAAGTTCTGTAAAATGTTTATATATTTGGATTCCCTGTCATTTTTCTATCTGGAATGAATTTTAGTTTAGGGAAAAGTCTCTGACCACACGTAGATCTGAGAGTGTCTGAAGGTTAGGCAAGAAAGGGTTTTCCTTTTTAGAGAGGAGTAAACAAGGCTACAAAGGACGGGGTGTGGGGAGGTGGGATGAGAAGGTGACTTTATAGGCTGTAGATCAGACAACGTTCTAATAAGGTTAGCAGATTCTCGTATCTCCCAGCTGTCTGTGGGCACTGACTAAAGGTGACTCTAAGTTCCTCCTAGGGAAGGAGAGACTTAACAGAAGTTTAAGTAACAAGCATTTTGTGCTGATTAATTAGTGGGGACAGTAGATCAGCTAGCTAATGAGGCAAAGAATGGGAATTTGGAGAGTTCTGTGTTTGGCTTTGTCATAGGTAAACGAGGAGGACATTCAAGTTTTAAAAGGTTTTAAATATCACCAAAAACTTTTAAAAGTTCTAAGATTTTAACATAAAGGGGAAATAAAAGGAAAGTAATTTATAATAAAATAATATGTATTTTTAAATTATAAATACACATTTATGAATTTACTAGAAGTAAAAATGAAGTACATGAGAGTCATTGCATCTACATATCTAGTCATCCAGAATAAGATAGCAACAAAAAGCAGATTTAAACAAGTGTTTCTTTGGTGATTTAAAATCTGTCATCAGCATGGTGTTAGTGACATGATTTTCTATAATGAACAAATCTTGATAATGTTCCCAAACAATCTTCCCTAAATTTAAAAATTAGCTGCTTTCCTGAAGGATGCATTTCCATTGAAACCATGTGAAAATATTTGTGTCCATATATAAAATAAAGTGGGTTGCCAGGTTCATATAATTGTAAATAGTTGTTTCACTTACATAAAAGCAGAAGATAGTGTGAGACCTAACAGAGATGGCCTTAACTTTCCCCTTGCTTGATTAAAGTTGGGGGGCTCTAGACCACCTACTTTCCTTTTCAGAAAGCATTTATTTTAGAAAACTTGCTATTGTAAATTCTTACTCTGCCTCTTTGAGATGTAAATCTTCTTTCAGCCTCTTGCCAGCTTTAAAATCCAGAAATATCTTTCTCAGGAAAATTGGAATCATCCCTTTGAAGCGTAATCTCCAAGGATGATAGAACCTCTATTTTCCATTCTCAGTGGGAGGGTAGGAGCCTAACTTCCACAAGCAACAATTAACAAACAGTTAATGGGTTAATCTCATGGACCTACCACGCCTAGAATCCTCCAGTACTTGTATACTAGTTCACCCCAGTGCTTAAAAACGCTCTTTCTGTTTCAGAGGAGTTAAGTTCAATTTCTCTACCTCATCACAAAAGTCTTGAACAGAGTCTCCCTTGCCTATTTAACTGGTCTGGTGCAATTTTTCTTGAAACACTCTCCTGCACATTGTAATAGATCCACATGTCAGGCCCTTGCCCAATAAATGTCAAAGACATCGCCCAGTTAAAGTGTAACCAAAAACCTCCCGTACCATTTTTCAGAATTCCTTCTGCACATGGTATGCCTCCCTGGAGATCCACTGATATAAAGTTTAAGTATCTGAATCTTGAAGATCAGCGTTTATAACCTGTTTCCATACCACGTATTTACATGTAACCCTGAGGAAGTTACTTAAACTTTTTAGATTAGTTTTCTGCTCCTTATATATATATATGGTAATGATGTCCACCCATTTATGACTAATGCCAACGTATCTGAAACTAGAACCACTTTGTAAAAAAGTTTCACAAAATGATCACAGCATACTAGTTTTTCATTTGTTTGTTTTTAAGTTATCTTAATTCAACTATGTTTGCGATAGGGAGAGAGAAAAAGGCTGAGAAGATCCAGAGTGACTGGCTGGAAGCAGGTGGTTATAGGTTTCCCAAACCTCCTGTAGAAAGCTATTGAAGAACTCATTAAGAACCAAAGAAAACATTGCCTAACAGAGTCAGATGTAGCTGGAAGACAATGGCAAAACAACAAACAGAAAAAGAGTGAAAGCTTAGTAATTTTACTGAAGAATTCTAAGCACTGAAAGCCTTGAGTAAATTACTTTCCAAATATGATCTTTCCAGGGAACTTTATATAAAATATATTTGTAAATACTTCATGTATCAATCATACTTAGGTCTATTTAGAGCTGTATAGAAAAAAAACAAGTTCTCCATACTCTATGGATGAGTTAAGAGATTTCCAAGAGTAATTCTGAAAATCATTCATGAAAATTTTGCAAGTTTTGCTTCATGCACTGGCCTTACACTCTAACCCCTGCAGGCAACACCCAACTCCTCTGTATAACTGCTGTCTGCATAACAGACAGCTTGACAGCCAAGAGTTGTTAGGCATTTAGTGTGTGCCCCACACTGTGCTAAGCCCATGACATTCATGAATTCATTTAAATTCTCAACTCTGATCTAAGTACTAGTCCACAGGCACTTGATAATTTCTCTTCCCTTCAAAAATTTTCAAAACATATTTACTGATTACTTGATATAAGATGTACAGAATACAAGGAATAAACATGAACAGATTTGCTCTGTAGAAAAAAGAGACAGTAGAGAGTCAACATCACCAGAAATGCAGTAGAGATAAAGTCTTATATAGCACTTTAGAAACCACAGAAAAGAAAAATGGCGCTAGTTAGGGAGGTCACAGATGTGGCCTTGGAGCATATCATGTATTACATTTGGTAACAAGGGATAGACGGAAGTTGTGTGCCAACTACACCAGTTTTAAAATCTGAAGACTCAGCTTTCAGTACAAAGCCACTTAACCTCCCTTGAACTTTATTTATTTATTTTTCTTCTGTAAATGGGAATGAAACAAAGGCTGGACTGGGATTCAGGGCTTCTGTACAGCCAGCATGTACTAGTTCATTATACTGGTTACTTGTGACAGCATTTGTTTTCGTATTGTGGGTCAGTGCCCACACTGTAGTGATTCTTAGCTATTCTGAATATTTATGCTTACATGATAGGAATTTTATAAATATGCAATCATTTTGTTTTAAAGTACTTTATAAAATATTATATCAATGGTAATAGTTATGTTTTCTCAGTAAGTACTTTGTCAATTCACATTTTAAAACAGTTTGCAGGTATACTTCATGAAATCAAAAATCCTATCTTATTCACCCTTGATTCCCCAGTGCCCATCTGTCTAAATGAAAATGTTCCATACTTTGTGACCCCATCTACTGTGGTCCCACTTGACTACAGAAAGGTGGATACATAGACAAAACCATGAGACTCACAGCGTGGCCTGGGAAATGATTTGCATAAATTAGATTCCTGTTCTTGGCATTTGAACTCAGAATATATGAACGAATTTGATGATTGATAGAGACACAAAAGAGAAAAACAAAACAACTAAAAAATATATATCATCTTAGAGGCACACATTGTTAAGGTCCCCAGAGCTTCTGTGAATTTAGAAAACTTAGAAAACTTGGTCTTGAGTAAGCCTCAGTTTTGTCAACATTTAGGCCTTAAATTGTGTGGACTGCTCCCTGCTGCCTCTGCAACATACTTTCTTAGCTTGATATATTCTTGATTAATCCTTTATTCTTATAATGAAATCATCTTAATTAAAATAAAGGACCAATTTTGTATCCCAGTGTCTAGCAAAGTGTCATGCACAAAATTGGCCATCAATAAATATCTAAAAAGAAAATATCTATACCTAAAAAAATCCTCTGTGAGTTTTTGTTTGAATTGTCAATTCTGCCATTATATGTATATATATATTCTTGATTAATCCTTTATTCTTATAATGAAATCATCTTAATTAAAATAAAGGACCAATTTTGTATCCCAGTGTCTAGCAAAGTGTCATGCACAAAATTGGCCATCAATAAATATCTAAAAAGAAAATATCTATACCTAAAAAAATCCTCTGTGAGTTTTTGTTTGAATTGTCAATTCTGCCATTATATGTATATATATGAAATACATATATAAATAAAAATATATGAAAAATAATAATATAAAATAGGAAATAATCTTTAAAAATATTAAAATGAAAACTTTCTCTCTTCAAAATGCCTTTAAGTGACATAATTTTCCCTTAAGACTTATAAGTTGACCTAAAAACTCTTCTTACTCTTTTAAAATACACACAATAAATTGCCCTCAGACAGCATTTGTATTCCTGTTTGAGCTGATAAAAACCTTTGTAGTTCACTGCCATCTTCATTATGCATGAAATGTGACTATATGGAATATACAGTGACTCTAGGAGCAATAATATATTACCTTGAGGCTCACATAGATCAAAATCTGATGGCTAGATTGAGAGAAAGGATGAAATACAGGTCGAGCAAACTTATTTTCAGTTGAGGTTTTTTACTTGACAGAATAAAGGTTTTATGACTGTTTGGGCTATTTTATAGTGAGTATCGTGCATCTATCGAGAAGGCTGATGACCATCCTCTCTCACTCCTGGCTCTAACAACGTGTGTTCATCTCCTTCCATTTCTCTTGATGACATTTTGTCATTTTAAAATTCCACCTTTATTTCAATGCACCTAAGCAGATGTTATCATCAGAATACTTCTCACAGTATCTTGTTCCTAACTGATATTTAACATATATATATATATATATTTTTTTTTATTAAATAATCAGCATTCTAGTCCTGGTAATAGCCTGAGAATAGATATCTTGGATGAAATAATTTAAAGAGAAAGTTACAGAGCTAATTTTGCCCTAACAATTAGAACTGTGCTTATATTTATTTACTATTTATACCTGACTGGGACTAGTTTTCTACCAAAGTCGATTTTCTCTTTCTATTTTTAATAGAATTCCTGAGGCATACGATTACCAAGCAAATTAAACTTTTAGCCTCAATTAAAGGTCACTGTGAATGGAGGTGATGTGAGCCTCTTCTTTGCTGCCCCTTAAAAAGGGGTTTGGCCCTTTCTTCTCACACCCTGAGATACTGACATACTAGCAAGAGCTGGAGCAGCTTCCTCAGATCCACAAGGGAGAAGCTCTGTATTGAAAATGGCAGTGCCATCAGAGTAGCCATATTCTTCTAAAACATACTCTAAAATTAGAGAGAGAGACAGAATTTTAAAGCTTCTGTAATTTTTGGTCTCTTTGTTATAGTAGCCCAGGGTATACCCTAATTATATACTAACATGTTAAAATTGAACTTTGATTTTATATCTCCATTCATTTCCTCATGTTTTTTTTTCTTCTTGAAGAGGTAATTCCCCATTATCCAGCTGAGAGAGCCTTAATTATTCTTCTATTCCTATGTCATCATTGCCTCTGTCACCTCCTCTGTGTTCTCTTCTATATCTCTTAAGCACTATGGTTATCTCACTTTCTGCAGTGATTTATAGGCATTAAATTCAGCCCATAACCTTTATTAATTCATGTATATTCTAGAAGCCAGGACTGTAATTCTTATCTACATCTTTGTCTTCAGCCCTTAGCCCATTGCTCGGCACACACTATGATGCAAGAAATGTGATTTGGATGAATGAACACAGAAAACCTAAAAGGGGATCAAAACCAGAGAAGAGCTGCATGGGAGTGGGCCTTGGGGGAGGGGAGGGAGAAGCTGCCCCATTGCCAGGCTTCCCTATGACCAATGCCTAAAGATGGAAGAGCACCAGGACGCAAGGCTTGATTGTTATGCATGTGCGCCTGAAGTTGTTTTTTATTCTTAATTTTAATTTTTTAACACCAGCTGGCAGAGCCCACTCTTCCCCTGCCAGCTGCTTGCCTGAGATACTGGCCAGCTACCAGCAGCTGTGCCTGCGGAAAGAGGGCTCCCCCAGATACTCAAGGCAGGCCACTGAATATCAGTCTTTTAAACTTTCTTGATAAGTCATATTTTTAGCATCTAATCGTTAAGCTATTCTTCGGTCACTTTTCTTCAAGAATTAAAGTGGTTGTGATTCTCTAAGGAAATGAACTAATTTACATATTCTAGTCACACTTTAGATTTTTGTTTGTAATTCTCAAGTGTACAAAGGTGTACCAAAACCGAAATATCATAACAAAATAGGTACTTCGCTTGAGTTATGAATGCTTATTGCTCTTATTTTTCGTTGCTTTTCTTGGTGAGTGAGATAGTTCAGGAAGTTCTTTCCTTTTATTTATTTTTTTTAAGTCTCAGGTTTGTATTCATGATCCTACTTGTAGTAGTGACCAGAAACTTTCACCTACTGGAATCAGTTCAGTGACCTGTACAAACTAAATTAGCAATCTCTATCTAGTTCCTACTGGATATGTGTCTAGCTCACAGTTGGCTATCTTGTTAGCTGCCTCAGTTAAAAAGATCACTGAGAGAAAGAACCAACCTAGCCTTTCATCCCCAGTGGACAACCCCTAGCATCTTGGAGGCTCATTAACAGAACTTTTGCACTGAGATTGACCAGAGTATACTTGTTCTAACAGGTTTTCTTACTTTGAGACATGGTAATTATCTATTGCAAATCCAATTGACATTTAATTTTTAAATCATCTTCTGTATTTGTTTGTAATTTACTCAGGAAGTATGCATAGTTTCCATCTGTTGAAATATTGATTCTGATTTATGATTTAGTAAATTAACGAATGGTTGGTTTGCATTTTAAACTTCACAAGTGATTCACAATATATTACATTTATATTGCCCTTTAGAGTTCTACAGAGTCCTTCCATGAATGCTATCTGTGAGCATACTGGGGAAAAGAATCATGTTTAATTCATCATTATATCCTTAGAATCTAATTCAATGCTAGCACATAGAAGCTACATAATATAGAGTTTTTAATGAACTCATCTGAGTCTCTCAACAAATCAAAGATGATGAATGTGATAGCTTTCAAACATGTCTACAAATTATTTGATACACCTTATATTAATTTTCTATTGCTGCTATAAAACAAATTACCAAAATCATACTGATTTAAAACTGTACAAATGTGTTATTTTATACTTTCGGGGTAAGGAATCCAAAATGGTCAGAAAATCAGGTCAAGGCTTGTTTTCTGAAGCTTCCAAGTAAGAATCTCTTTCCTAGGCTTTTTTACCATCAGGCTGTATTGCCTTGGCTTGTGGTCCTACCTCACTGCTTTGGTCATCATATGTCCTTCTCTCCTGCTTCCTCTTACAAGGAAATGTGTGATTACACTGAGTCCACATGGATAATCTGGGATAATCTTCCCTTTTCAGGATGCATAATCACATCTGCAAAGTGCCCTTGACCATGTAAAATAGCATATGTACGGGATTAAGGATTAGGAAATGGACATTTGAGGGTGGAGGGGAGGCAACATTTAGCCTATCACACTCCTCAGTAAAAGGAGTTTAATTCTACTCCCCCTGAGTATAAACTAACCTTAGTAACTTGTCTATGGAATAAAATGCAATGGAAGTGGCACTGCATGGTTTTCCAGGTGCGGCCATGTGAATTGATATAGCTACATAGCTTCTACCTGGCTTTCTCTCTTTCATCTTTCCTCTCTTGAAAGATGGGTTATAGAACTCTAAGATGTTATATATATAAATAGAGATATAAAAATAAAAGGTCTGGTTACATTGAGATTTCTATGTTAGAGAGATGACCTTGCATTTTACAAGATGTGTAAATTCTAGAGATCTGCTTTACACCAGTGTAGCCTATTATTAATAATATTGCACTGTGCACTTAAATTTGTTAAGAAGGTGGATTTCATGTTAAATAGTCTTATACACACACACACACACACACACACACACACACACAATCATTTGGAGCTAAACTTTGGAAGTAAACATAAATGTAAAGTTAACCTCTTTGAAAGCCTCAGAAAGTTTAGGAAAGGTTTTTGACTTATAATTACATGAGATGGGGCCTCTAACCTTTTTCTCTGAATAGTAAAGGAGATGTTAATTCAAAAAGTCTGGAATAATTTGGTTGTAATCAAATTATTATCCCAGTCTAGATGTTGGTCCAAAGCAACATCTTAAAATTAAAAAAAAAAAAAATGCAAAAACTGAATTCAATGTTTTCTCCCATAATTACTCATTTCCTCCAATATTTCCTATATTAATAGCACCTGTACCCATCTGGAAGTCATCTCTTACTTTACCTTCTCATTTCTTACATGTAACTGGTCATCAGATTTTAAATATTCTGTCTTAACAGCTTTTAAATTACTCTTTCACTCATTGTCCTTCCCCATATGTCTAGTCAACCTTTAACTCTTACCTGGGTTACATCTGCACCTCCTAAATGTTCTTGTCACCTCTTGTTTTGTCCCTTCCTGAATCATTCCTCATCTTCCTTTTAGGGTTATCTTTTATAGAGCAGATTGGATTATGCAGTCTTTAGTATAAATTCAATTTACTGAGTGCTTTTTGCATGCCAGCCCCAGTGGTTTGCCTTTTACCTGCTTGGACCGCCATAACAAAATGCCATAGACTTGGCTTAAACAATAGAAATTTATTTTCTCACATCTCTTGAGGTTAGAAGTCCAATATCAACATTCCAGTTGACTCATTTCTGGTGACGGCTCTCTTCCTGGATTGCAGACAGCTGCCTTCTCTCTATGTCTTTATATGGTCTTTCCTTGGTACATGCATGTGGAGAGAAAGAGAGAGCCCTCTGGTGTCTCTTCTGACAGAAACATTAATCCTAACAGACCACGGTCCCACTCTTATGACCTCATTTAACATTAGTTAGTTTCTTAAGAGCTCATCTCCAAATTCAGCCACACTGGGGATTAGGGATTCAAAAATGAATTTTGTGGAAATACGAACATTCAGTCCATCACAAATTAATTTAATATTTCATCACGACTAAGCTATAAGACTAAGCTATAAGGTAGATACTACTATTACCATTTTACAGGAGCACATACTGAAACAAAAATAAGTAACTTTCCCAGTTAGTATTATAATGCAGAATTTCTTGATTATAAGGTTCATGATTGCAACCCTGAGCAATAATATCCAACCATTAAGCACATTGCCTTTTGCTGGGTTCCAAAGCTTATTATAGATGTCACCTCCTGCAAGAAACCAACACTTACCCACTCTCAAATACATACCTTGTTGGGAGTAATTATTTTCCTATGGCCTTCCATAACAGCATTGCCCGTCTCTTACCACACTGGTTTGCCATTGTTTTCTCTACTACCTCCCCAATCAATTACCAACTCTTCAATTTTAATGACTGGGCCTTGGCATTCCCTAGCAGATAACACAGTACTTTACACATAGTTAAATTTCCATAAATGTTTGTTAAATGAATCATCTAAGGTTCTGTATAGTAAGCAGGGACCCTTTCTTCCTAGCAGTAGAAGCTGTACGTTTTGTTATTTAATCTGTTCCTAGTTACCCTTATGACTGGGAAGTTCACTGTTCCAAAAAATTTTCTTCTTGAAATGTGTAATATCTATGTATAGATTTAGAAATGCTTTTTGCATCTTAAGTAACAGTGCCCGTTCTTTTGGAACAAACTTTACCTAGGCATCAAGACTTGAGGATGTGGAACTTACAGAAAATTTCATTCTACTATTAAACTTTGGAATGCAATTTTTAAAGTGCAAACAGACTCCAGGAGTTATATTTAGTTTCTAAATTGGCATTTAGTTGGAGCATAGTATTGAAAATTGTCTTTCAATTTTCTGTTAGCTTGTCAGCTGGTATATTGTTCAATGGCTTCAAGATATAATATCTGCTACCTTAGTAACCTAAGTAACTTAAAAATGATCTGTGACTAGTGGAATTACATTTTGTATAGAATAGGTATCTTCCTATATAATAATGATTATAAAATACTATTCTTATATATCAAGAATTTAATAAGAAAAATTTATAATTTTTTTCATTTGTAAAGGAAAAAAGAGTTTAACAAAAGGATTTAGGCTTACAGTGTATTAATAAATAATGGCATGTTCATTTTGTTTATATGAATAATAATATTTTAAGAGTTCAATCATCAGTCTAGGAAAACTCATTCAGTAGCAATATCTGGAATCATGTATTTTTTAAAATTTGCATTAATTAAGTAATTCCAGTCATAATACAGGTTGCCAAGATAAAGAATTTTTTCAGCTGTTAAATTTCATACTTATATATAAGACAAAAAGTTCTTCAGAGTTTCTTAACCTAGTGTTTATCATTTTAATTGTAAAGACCAAATGTCAAGTTGTCTTTAGAATATTTAACAAAACAGGTTTTAAAACTTGTGCACCTCATAGTGTCTATTTGTGTTTCAATATTCTGGCATAGGTTTTAAGATGAAAACCTTTTCTTCCCACATTGTTATGTTTTATTGCTAAAGTAAACATTTTAGGAATATATTAAATAAGATTACCTTTTTTATCCTTTTCTAATTTTAGAGTAATACACCCAGATTAATGTTTCTTTGAGACACAGAACAGAAAAGATTCGCATCAAGATAAAAAAAAGAGACAACATGAACATTAATAAGGATAGATCTAAGTTTATGCATCATTTATAAAACTGCTTCTGAGAAATATTTATAGCATCAGCAGTTATTTTTTTCTTTCATTTTTCAAAAGGGTGAGAAATGTAAGTATTTTTTTCCCTATTTTAACATTGTTGTCATCACACTCTTGGTAGTGCCGAGGGAGCAGTATATTAATTTGCTAGAATTGCCATAACAAAGTACTGGGGATAGGGTGGCTTAAACAAAGGAAATTTATTTTTTCACAGTTCTGCAGACTGGAAGTCTAAGATCAGCTTGCCGAAAGGTTTGGTTTCTCCAGGCCTCTCTCCTTGGCAGATGGTCACCTTGCTGCCTGTCCCCATGTGGCCCGTACTCTGTGTATGGCTGTCACTGATGCCTCTCTGTATGACCTAATCGCCTCTTCTTATAAGGACACTACTCAGGTTGGATTAAGGCCCACCCTGATGACCTACTTTTAACTTAATTACTTCTTTACATGTTCTATCTCCAAATATAGTCACTTTCTGTAGTACTGGGTGTTAGGGCTGCAGTATATGAATTTTGCAAGGACACATTTTAGTAGGTAACAGGTAGTGTCAGTAGATTAGCACAAGCTATTTGATCTCTTTTCCTTTTACGTTTTGCAATGTAAATTATTTTAATTTCTTATTATAAAGAAGTTTTGGGAGGTCTATAGATATCTATATTGAAAGATTTATTGTAGTTTTCTTATCCAAAGGACATATCAGTTCGACTTATATTGGATAATAGATTTTATTTAAATAACAATTGTATTGTCACATTGCTTAACTTTATAAAATTTACCTATATATTATAATTTCTATGTAATTGTTTATGCATTATAAGTTGAATTTATTAAGACTGTCACATGAGATTAACCTTTCACTCTGTTCTATCATAATAGAAGGAAAAAATAGAAAAATTCAATACAATTATTACATTTAATGATACCATTAAGAAGAATATACATCTCAAGGAGCATAACAGTAGACCTAGAAATGAAAAACTTTCCTCATGTGAGATCCCCAGATATAAATCTGAGTGCTATCGAATCTTTTAATACTAATTTCCCAGAAAAGTGAGGGAAAAAAACTATTAAAAAATAAGATTTATTTGTAATAAAATAGAAAATATAATAGACTACTAGATTTTTTTAAAACCCTATATGTTCATTATGTAGCATATTTAAAATTGGGTTGTTATAAAGCATATGGTTATTTATTCATTTAGTAATTGAATTAGAAATCTTCCATCAAAAGTCATGAGAATTGTTAATTCATTCAAAGAGTATATCTAAGTAAAACTATAAAAAACTCAAATCTGTAGCAAAAGCTCAGTATGAAACAGCATCTTATAAAGGAGCATCATAGGGTGCCCACAAAATACAGATATAACCCAGCGTTCGTCCTTCATGCCATGACGACAAAGCCCTCCAATTGTTCTTATCTCCCACTGCTGTTCAGGGCTTGCCACATCATGATTTCGGATGCTGTTTAGTTTATGTCATATATTTTTTTCTCTGATAAGGTTTCTAGTTTTTTGCATTAGTGTTATCTTAATAAATAATTTTCTTCTTAAAAATATATGTAATTCTCTTACAAATTATTGTTCTTGGTCGAACCATTGAATAAGTACCACGCAATAGGTCTCTGGGATACAGGCAAACTAAAGGGAAACGTCTTGTGTTCAAGTTGCTGAGGTCTACTTGTGGAGATGGAAAAGACAACTAACTTTGTAACATGATGTGATAACTAAAAAAATAAAGGTAAATATGTGGTGCTTAGAGGCAAGGACTATAAATAATTAGTCTCTCAGGAGTTGGGCTGATGAGCGGCATCACAGAAAGTGACAATATGAGTAGTGAATTTTATAAAGGGTAAGAAAAGACGCAAAGAAGAATTCTTGGTGAAAAATTGTTCAAAGATTCTGATGACTATCTATTAGAGCTTGTTCCAGGTTTGAAGAAGAGAGTTGAAATAGAGTGAGACTAACCAGGAGAGACAACAATTTAGGTATTGAGACTACAGAAGAAAGCAAAACACCTTTCATAAAAAGCCTGATATGTTATACTAATGGGAGCTTTGGAGAGGTTGGTGCTGGGTATAATAATTTTAGAAGTTATTCCATTCAGTACAAATTATCACAAATTTAGTGGCTTTAAAAAACACACATTTTTCATTATCTCACAGTTTCCATGAGTCAGGAGTCCAGCCATGGTTTATCTGTGTCTCTTGCTTCCAAGGCTTCAAGAAACAAGACGGCTAGACTATGATTTCATCCGGCCTCTCAGCTGGGGAAAAATCCACTCTCAAGTCATTTAGGTTTTTGACAGAATTCATTTCTTTGTGGTTATATGAATGCAGGTCCAAGCTTCTTACTGACCATCAGCTAGAGGCTTCCCTCAGGTCTTTAAGGCCACCTTTATATCTCTGTCATGGCTTCTGTATAGGCAGTTAACAATTACAATATAGTTGCTTGTCTACAGCCATGCCAAACTGAACAAGCCTGATCCCATTTGATTTCAGAAGCTAAGCAGGGTTGGGCCTGGTCAGTACTTAGATGGGAGACCACCTAGGAAGACTAGGTGCTATTGGCGTAAAAAAATAAAAAATAAAAAAAATAAGGAATTATAAGCTGACAAGGTCCTTACAATCTGTGAGGTCAACCAAGGATTTCCTCACCTAAAAAAAAAAAAAAAAAGGCTGCTTGTTTCTTTAAGACCAGCTGGAGAATCTGTCTGTCTTATATATCATAATACAGTTATGGCAGTAACATCCCATCATTTTTTCCATAGTCTATTTCTTAGAAAAAATATATAGACTCCTCCCACACTCAAAAAAAAAAAACATAAGAGACTCGGAGGGGGTGCCAAAAAAAAAAAAAAAAAGCACATAATCCAAGAGTTTGCAGTAATGAAAATAAAAAAACAAATATGGACTAAATCAGAATTATTCCTATGGCCCACAACAACAGCAGCATTTCCTGTGAATTTGTCATAAATTCACATTCTCAGGTCTCACCCCAGACCTACTGAAACTCTAGGAGTGGGGCCCGGCATTCTGCATGTTAACAAGTTCTCCAAGTGATATCGATGCCTGCTAAAATTTGAGAATCACTGATCTACATGGTAGACCTTCTTGCTCTCTTGGAAGATGTATCATCTGATGATACCAGGAAATGAGCTGGGAATGTTTTCAAATCAGATTATCCCCTCCAGGATTAACAAGAATTGTAGTCATGAAAGAGAGCAAAGAAAAGAAACTGAAAAACAAGAGTCAGGATATGAAGCCAGGCTAAAGCCATTAAATCAGGAACAGCAGTATATGATTAAAAGATAGGAATTTGAGTAAGTGGGTGGTGGGAGCAGTTCCTAAACTAAAGCACAGAAAGATCCAGTGAGTTTTTATCAGTTGTCTATATGTAGGGGCCTGGCTTGAACATTACTAATATAAAAGGGGAGCAGACAATGGATGTTGGTGTTTTTATCTAGAGAGAGTCTCCTGAATGAAATGAGAAACAGCAGAAATATATCCACATTTGAGGAACATATAGATAAAGAAATCAATAAATGTAGTGCTAAGAAAGGCAGGAGGGAAAACTGAAGAGATGTATCTTGGAAATTTAGGAAAGAGAAAGTTAAAAAATAGAGAGAGTATTCAGGAGTGCTATGTACCATGAGACCATCAACACATTTTCAGTTATGAACAACACAAACCTAATTGTAACCACTGAAGCAATAAATATCTGGATAAATTTATTTATTTTTTCACATTTATAGAAAACCCAGGGCTGGATCAGTTGTGGATAGATTAAAGGTTTTTCTTGTTCATTTGTTTGTTTTTGTTGTTTTTGTTTTTGTTGTTGTTGTTTTTATCCAGAGGAGAGCTCAAACGCAGTCCCCCACTACCACACATTATGCAATTGAGTTTCCCATGTTTGGAGAGATCGCAGGGATCAGCACATACAGAGTGCAATGGATAAGCCTCGCCCTGGGAGAACCAACTTCGTGATCATAATATCTCCCATGCCAGGTAAGTATGGATAAGGGTTTTAAGACATGTCAAGAGTTATTTTCTCTGTCTGTCTCTCTGTCTCTCTCTCTTTCTATCTGTCTCTGTCTCTCTTTGTCTTTGTCTCTCTCTTTTTCAATTTCTTTCTCTCCCAACCGTTCCAAGCTCATCTTTTATTTCAGTATGTTGGTGGAAAGTGGGTACATGACTTCTCTCCCCAGCATCCATAAAAATTCTGAAAAAAAGATTCTGATTGTCTTTGCTTGCATCACATGACTACTCTAAGAGAATAAAATTTGTCAATTGGCCAACCTGTATCACATGCCCTCTCTTGCAAAAAAGTAGGAAGGACTAATTCCTTGGTAGGCCACCAAAAACTGTCATTGCCAGTGAAGTCGGTTCTGAGAAATATCCATTGGTTTTGATAGTTGGGCTGCTACAAAAGCAAGATTGCAGTGTTCTAAGAAGCATAAAGGAAAATAGGTAGTGGTGAATGGTTCAAGTCCTATCCAGGTGCCGTGGCCCCTGAAATGACTTCTCACGCACAAATTCATCAGTAATTCCTTGGCCAGAGTTGTCAAGCTTTCAGTTCAGTTTTTACCATGTTAAATGAAAATTTAAAGTTATTCTTATTTTCTCACCTGAAATAATTATCATTATACTGAAACAAGAGATTCTCTGTCCTGATCCTGTGTCCTCCAGCTGCACACTTATCTAAGGGGCATGAAGTCAACACTGATCAAGGGCCACGCCCCAGTTTCTAGTCTGTGTGCTGGATTCTAAGTTCCCTACCTAAGCGGCCCCAAATTCACTTATGAGGCTTGCAAACTTCTCTTCTCCATGTTGAAAAGACCATACCATAGTTGGACACAAACCTAGGCCCAGCAGGTGATTTTTTTTGCTGTCTGGAGACAAATAAAGAAGATAGAAATATGATAAACAAAAGTACAGGTGTGAAGCATCTTACAGTGCTACAGGTAGAACAAGAAGCAAAGAAGGGTATGCTGTGGACTGGCTCTCTCCTTGGCCTCCACATTCCAGCAAGAAACACCAAGAAGTCCTAGAAATTTGAACTTGGCCTTCCAGTCATTATGAATGTATATTTGTCCAAGTAGGAGACTAGTCTATAGGTTTTTTAATACCTGTTAGCTTGGTTTATAACTTTTAAATATTTAGATGTATGTTATATAAACTTGCATTTATATTCTGGCCTCATGTTCCACAACTGTTAAGGGCATATTATGTACCTGCTGGAGACGTGAGATATATATTATCTATCTATCTATCTATCTATCTATCTATCTATCTATCTATCTATCTATCTTTCTATCATCATCATTATCTATAGTATGTATATATACACTATACTATAGATAATGATGA
>NW_006436811.1:1992158-1995923 GCF_000325575.1 Pteropus alecto | reverse complement strand
TATAGAGAGAGAGAGAGAGAGAGAGAGAGAGAGAGAGAGAGAGAGAGAGAGAATAGATAGTATATAGTGATTTTGGTTAATCAGTTAGTTATAAATTATTTATAATTAACATATGATACTCTATGCTATAAAGTTCCAGTTCCTTGCTCTGTATGTTGTTTTCAATAAATGGTCATGATTATGTCTCTACTTCCATCCATGCTCTTGGATAATTCTTTCCCATACTGATTCTTGCCTTAGCTATGTGAATTGGTTTGGCCAGTGGGACAATATCATATAATATAAGCCGAGACTTAAAAAGTGCCTTTTTTTTTTTTGCATTGGCACTTGTCTTCTCTTCTTATTCTGAGATTTCTATTATGTGAAAAAGCTTGAGTTAATTTGTTGGATAATAAGAGACACGGGGCCATCTATCACATCTATTACACTTATGACAGAGGCTATCTTAGGCCATCCAAGCCCAGGTGAACTGCTAGCTGACCACATGGAACAGTTGTAGTAGGCCCAATTAGAATAGTCAAATAAAACCTGAGAAATCGTGAGCATCTATTGCTGCAAAGTCACTGAGTATTGGGGTGGTTTGTTACACAGCAAAATTTACTGAAACAAACACCTAGGATTTTCATTCTTCCTCATTTTCTTTTAGTATATTCTATATTCAACATGATATGAATGAGCCTCTAAGATCTAATCTACGTTTGCCTGTTTTGATTTATCTCTTAAACCTCTCCCCACCTCTAACCTTTCCATCCCATTTTAATGCTATATATAGCTGCTTGCAAGCTTCCAAACATCCCAAGCTCTTTCACAAATCATTAATTTTGTTTTTACCTCTTGTACTGTCTGAATTACTATTTTGCAACATGTGTCAACCCTCATCAAGAGATACATATCTGCTCATTTTTTTCAAGGCCTGTTTTCTATTTTAGAATTTTTTTCTGATCTACTGGTATTATCACCTTTCTCCCATTTCACTATAACATTCAGTTGTGCCCATTTATTTATATTTATTATTCTCTTTCTATTATGGTTAGCCAGCTACTTGACAGCATGAACTATTACCTAGTTGTTTCTGCATCTTCAGCCTCTAACAGAGTTGATGCAGATTTATTGGATGACAGATGAAGGAAGAGGGGAGGAAAAGATGAACAAAAAATTGTGGAGACAGTATATACATATTTCTTAGTTTTTTACCAAGAATGAGATGGAAGAAAGGTACTGACACAAATCAGGAAACAAAATTTGGTTAGTCTTCTTTTTGTAGTTGTAGATAGTTGTTTGTAGTTTTACATTGTTTTTTTTGTTTGTTTGTTTGTTTGTTTGTTTGTCTTTTTTAAAAGTTGTCTTGAGAGGCTTCTTAGAACATGTTGTGATTATGAGTAAAAAGAATTACAATAGAGGCTGAGAGATTAGCTTTTGAGTTGTCTTAAAGATGATACAATTGGATGTATTGGACTTCCTGGCAGTCCATATGGAGGGTGCTTATTTTTTCTGATATAGGCTGTGAGGATATTGGTGTGTCTGTGTGTGTGCGTGCAAGCAAGCAAGCAAGGAAGTCGTGATGTAAAAAACTGAGCAAGTTCTCTACCACATGGTCTTTATTTACTCCATAAAGTTTTAGGCAAGCAGGGAAGATCTGCTGGAAATGAAAGGGAAGAAGGGAAATAGAGAAATAAATGGAGGAATCTAGTAAAATTCAGGAACTGCCACATGGTTGACCTTAAATATCAATGATATTTAAAGAATACCTAGGCAACTTGAATTTTCCCATTATCTTTCTTTGTTGGCAAACCTATTTACTATGCTCTTTGTTTTTTGTTTGTTTGTTTTGTTTTAATCAGTTATCTTTGCCAATCATACTTTCCCATTGTGTTTCGAAACATTTTTTAAAATTTGTTTGGAGGATAGAAAATGTCTGAGTTATACACAATTCTTATTTCGTTAAAAATGGTTTCACGGTTGCAAACTTTTTGACTTTAATATGCTACCCAAACTTCCCATAATCATTTTGCTTTTATTATTTTTATTCATTTTGTGAGAATCAACAATGAAGATTTATTCAGTTTGAGTTATTTAGCATATGTAAGGATTAAATTGACAGAGTTGTTGTAATAGAATTAATATCCTCTTTATTCCTTGGCATAGAAAGACATGAATAATTGAAGTCGGGCCCTTACCCTCACCTTCTACACAAGTGTCTTGTGGCTTCTCAAGAAAAAGTCTACTTGTTTCAGACCAGCTTATAAATCTCTCATTAGAGTTTGACTGTGTCAGTACATAGCTCTACAATAAATACTTTAGTAAAAATGTGTTGGGAAGAATCACAGTAAAATGAAAAACAACCAGATGTTGGAGTTAGAAAAAAGCCTGGGTTTAAATCTTGACTTTATTTCTTTTCAATTCTGTGACCGAGAACATGTTTCACACTCTCTCTTAAGAACAGTTTCTGGATTTAATATAATAGGATCACTATCAATATTAACTAAAATAACATTTCTAAAGTGGTAAGCGGATGTATAGTATATAATAGGTTCTTGATAAATGGTTCGCTCCCCTTTTCTTTACTATTTCCAACAGCAGCAAAGTAGAAATTTACAAATATATGGTTATGTTTTCGTGTGTATGAATAGGTTTTTGTTGTTGTTGTTATTGTTTTGTTTTGTTGTTTATGAAGGCACAGAGGTTTGCATGATCTGTGTCACGTGCTGGGCATGTTTAATTTTATATATCGCATACAAAAAATATATAATTTACATGAAAAATGTTAAATGTCTTTGAAACTTCCTTAGAGGTATTTGCTTTTGCAGTGCCTCATTTACTTTTCTGTTCTATGTCTTACTAAATTCATAACAGGTATTGGAATCTAGTTGAGGAGGCAAAATATCCAAAAGCTATTCAAGCATGTGAACATTCTTCAAATATATTGTGTTCAAGAATGAATGAGTAGTCAAAAATGTATGCAGAATATTTTTATGGTAAAATTACTATGCATCATATATGTGTTTCAACCTGAAAGGCATTTGGGAATGAAGTTCCTGGGTATGTTCAGAATATCAAAAATGTTTGAGAGTGGGGAAAGCGAGAGGTAACTAGACCTAATTACCAAACTAAAGTCGTATTCCTGAGGTCATCCTATCAACCACCTACTACCTTTCAGCCTTAGAAAGCACACTGCCTTTTAGATCTTTTTCCTGAAGACATAGACAAAGAAAGTGTTACATAAGTATCAACAGAGATCTCTTTAAGAACAGAAAATCTGACCAGATCTGGCAGGTACATTTGGACTGTGTCAGCATAAAAGAGAGTCTAGGGCCTTTCGATCAGATCGCTCTTCTCTAGCCCTGCTCTTTAGTCTCACTAAAGCAGCGATTTTACTAAATTCTGTATTCACTTTTCAGATTTTGATTCTGGATCCCTGAGCCACTGCCAAGAGTTGCCTGGACTTAGATTCTAGAGCGAGAAATTGCTTTTTAGTGCCTATCACGGGCCAGTGACAATGGGAAGTAAGGCAGAAGAGGTCTTAAACTCAGGAATTTAGAACTTAGTAAGTGAGACAGACTAAAAACCAAATAAGAATATTAGCAAGTAAAAAGTAAGAGTAATGCAAAAAATAGGATATTAAAATATAAAAAAGTGATGCATTCCTAATCACTTGTCTAAATTTGTCCATGATACTGATTAAACATAATTGACAACTTTAATCCTGTTTCTTAGATGCTTAACCTTGTGAGTACATATAATTTATTTCCCTGATGAACCTTTTTG
>NW_006436811.1:1923865-1992108 GCF_000325575.1 Pteropus alecto | reverse complement strand
TAAAGATCAATAATGAGGATGAAGTCTTCTTTCTTTATAATAATAACTTCCTCTCTGTGTATTTGGGAAAATACAGAAAGCGGCAGTTCCCGTGATTTTATAGCAGTGAATTCCCCTAGGAAGAGTGGAGAAAGTTGAATAGCATAGAATCAAATATTTCAAGAATCTCAAAGCCTAAGTTTGAATTTCAGCTCTTTTCCTTACAGGCTGATGATTTTTGACAAGTTGTTAAACTTTGCTGATCTTCATTGTCATCATCTGTTAAAATGGATATTATACTAGTACTTACTCCATAGGATTAAAAATTAAAAAGACTAATCTAAATAAAGCACCTAGTGCATAAAATTTTGTCCATAGATATTAGCTATTTTTACTAATGTGAAATATTATATTTTGATCACTGTATTTGTAAGATAATTAAAAAAAATTATTCTACCTATAAATATCTCTATATGTATACACATGAATACTCATAGTTTGTAACTATATAGAACATGATGAAATGTTGGGAATATAAGTAAATTTGTTTTTAATAATAGATTCACTGCTAATGTATATGAAAAATATAAGTCAATTTTTTATTGATTGTTGCCTTTTTTCTTTGACGTCTTTATTTCAATTATTTTTACCTTCACTCTTATTTTTCTTTGACTGTTGCTTGCATATAATGCTGTCACTGGAACATAGGAAGCACTAAGAAACTCCTTGTTGAACAAATATGTATATGAATAAACAAATCACTGAAGTATGAGATAATAGTCATCACTACAATAAAAATACAGAAAAAGGGTAGATTAACAAATTCTGTAGTATAAAATAATAACTGGCATAACTGTGGATATCTGTAAAACTACATTTTGTCATAATTTTTCTCACACTTATGTTAGCATTATCAATATTCATGGAGCACATAGTTATTATGAGGCCATATGTTAAGTGTTGCATACAATGCAACTTAAAGATCTCTTTAGCCCATTAATGGATGAGTGGATAAAGAAAACGTGGCATATACACACACACTGGAATATTATTCAGCCATAAAAAATAATAAAATCTTGCCATTCGTGACAAGATGGATAATCTTAAAGATGTTATGCTAAGTTAAATAAGTTAGACAGAGACAAATACTATATATTTTCATTTATATATAGAATCTAAAAAACAAAAATTGAACAAAACTGTAAGCCTGTAGACACAGAGAATAGATTGGTGGTTGCCAGAGGTGAAGAGTAAGGGGTGAGAGAAATGGATGAAGAGTCAGAAGATACAAAGTTTCAGTTATAAATAAATGTCGTGGGGACATACTGTACAGCATGGTGACTATAATACTGCATATTTGAATGTAGCTAAGATAGTAGATCTTAAAAGTTCTTCACAAGAAAAAAACAATTTGTTAATATTAAGATGATGAAGTTAACTAGACTCGTGGTGATCATTTCACAATGTATACGAATATTAAATCATTATGTTGTACATCTTGAACTAATATAATGTTACATGTTAATTATACTTCATCTAAAAAATAAAGATATATATAAAAAAAATCTCCTCAAAACATAAATACACATAATTATAAAACTGAGTGTGTAATACATGCTGAGGTAGATGGATCTCAAAATGGCACCAATTCGTCAATCCTTCCTATATCCATACACTTTGCAATGTGACTTTACTGTTTCTCTCAACAAAAAGAAAATGTCTGCATTTGGGATAGCGTTCATATTTGCTTTTGCCAAAAGAATGTCTGGAGAGGGATCTTGGTCTAGTTCCAAGCCTGGGCCTTGAGTGGCTTTGCGTGTTTCCTCTCTTTTTTGGAACCCTGGCATGATCATATTAACAGATCCAATCTAACCTCCTGCATGCCAGGAGCAAGTGACCAGTATCAATTACCAGATCGGTGTGCCTCCAAGGGAACTACCAGCTGATGTAGATACATAAACAAAGCCTGGCAAAATCAGCCCAGCCTGGATTAGATCAGCAAAGTTGCCTGACTGATCTAGAAACTTGTGAGCAATAATACATTTTTATAATTTTAAAACACTGGATTTTGGTGTGGTTTGTTATATAGTAAAATATAACTGTTTTATTTAGATACTCGTATGGAATCAGTTATATATGTGTAGTCATTCAAACAGTTTACATAAAATAGGTTTACAATCTTTACATAGGTATGTACATTTATATTCACACATATAAATATGTTTATATAAATGGACGTGGTGGGAGAGAGAGAGAGCAAGAGCAAGAGGGAGAGAGAAACTCATTTTTTATCTCTCTTTTTACAATGCCGTTGGCAATAGAGGAATTCTAACTCTACTGTAGGTGAGAGATGGGCTGCTTTCTCCATAAATAGTCTTAGCTCATAAATTTCCTGTAAGTAGTAGCTGCCACTCAGTGGTCAGGCCAACTATAGCAAATAGGATAAGAACAGGAGAGATGTTTGAAGCTCTCTGAAGACTATCAGTGAAGATCAGGCTTAACGCCCTCAGGCGTAACCTAATCTTAATCCCAAAAATGTAATTTCTCACATATGTGGAATGGTCAGGGTTCATGGCACATCATAATTTTAGACCTTTTTTATTACTTGTGAGAAAGATGGCTGTGCCAACCTTGCCAAGGAATTAGTTTAGTTACAAACATATGAAAACCTTTCATTTGTTTCATAGTATTCCTATATTCCAGTTCAACTCAGATTGTTATTTTTAATATTTTCTAATGTTTTAATGCAAAATATTCCTATATAATTATACGATTGTTTCATGATGGGTTTGTGAGTCCTATATAGAAGTTTAATTCCCAGTCCTCTTCTTTTATTTCAGTTTACATGTATAAAAGATAATATTCTAAAGACTTTTAATTTTGATAAATGTGGTACATTATTGGGAACAAAACTTTCAATTAAAATATGTTAAATAGAACACATCAAATGCATAAAATAAATGAAAATAGTAAAGAATAACAAGATAAATTATTAAAGGACTTCTTGATAACTGAGAAGAAGCCAGAAAATAGGAAGACCTGAGGGCTCTTGGCAATCAAAACCCAATCAAGTTGCAAACTATACTTTAGTTTTGAGGCCTTGCAAAATAAAATTTAAATTTGTAGAGTATCTGGTACACCCTCTGCTCATTAAAATGAAACCAGAGTAAGAGTAAAGCAAAAGTAAACCAGCCTCTTTTATTTCATGCAGTAGACTACAAAGTAGCGTTGTCTTGCAACTGGCCTGAGAGAGAGAAGAAGAGAGCGAGAAAGTGAGAGAGAGAGAGAAAGAGAGAGAGGAAAAAAAGAAAAATCTTGGCCAGCCCTATCAACAATGTGCAGCAAAAATTCTCATCACCAAAGTAGTCTAGAGAACTTTTTCACAGTAAATTGTGTTTAAAGTAATTCTGTCCTGGTCACCTGGCAACCGACAGAGCAACCACTAATCCATAATGAAAAAGCCATATCTATTGTACACCGTTAGAAACACCTGCAAAAATAACATTTCTAAAGCAATGAATAGTGCAGTAGTTGAGATCTTTTAAATTTGTCATTTGAAAGGGGTACAGAGAAGCCTGAGAAAAGAGAGAAATTCTAGGTTTTTGTTAGAATAAGATGAAGAGGAGAGATTGTAAATATAGAGAGTTTTATAAAGACCAACATTAAATTCCACAGGATGCAAAAGGATGCAGAATATGCTGAAGTAGGAGATGGAGTCAAGAAAGAGGTTAGAGTAAATAATTTGTGGTGATGACCTGGGTATCATGGGATTCTTGTAGGAAGTGACTTAATCCCAGGATATAAGATATTCTGTGACTGATAAATCTTGATCTAAAGGTAGAAATTTACAGCATCTATAAATGTGGAGATTTTTCTAGTAGCATGTGAGATCCCAGGGTTGGGGCAGTTGCTTGATTCCTGCAGAGCCAAGGTTAGAGTAATCTTAAAACTGAAATTTTGGGACTACCTCTTAACTTCTAATGATAGTGACTGGAATGAGGGTGGCAGAGAATGCAGGGTAGGAAGCTTTATCCATGCTCAGGGTTTCTTCTCTACTCCCAAAGATGGAGCTACGGCAAGTCACCCTAAAGTTCTCTAACTTTAGGGGTCTTTTCCTCCTAAACAGAACTCCAAAATATATTCTAAATATTTTTTATTGCTCTTATAAAAATAGTTTTAAATTATGTTTTCTAATATTTTTGCTTATGTATATTTGCTCTATTGATTTCAAAACAGTAAAGTTACTCTTACAATCTTTGTAGATTAACTTTGATTAAAAAATATATATGCATATATACATACATATATATATGTACACACACACACACACACACACACACACACACACACACACACCCCTTTTGAGAACAATGTCATTTTCATCTTGCCCAAATATAAATTATATTTTCTTGCCATATTGTTTGGGCTAGCACTACTAGTAAAATGTTGAAAATTTGTGGTGATAATAGACATCTTTGTTATGGTCCTATTAAAAAAGAATGTTCCTATCATTTTATCACTAATTGTAATCTTTTTTGTACGTATTTTGATAGATACCTCTTAGCCAGTTAAGGATGCTCCCAGACTTAGCAAGATATTTTATCATAAACATCATTAAATGTTTTAATATTCTCACAAATTTAGAAAAATGCATATTGTTCTATAGACAACACAATTGGATTTAAACAGTTTATTCTACCAACAATATGCCTAAATGGACATACTTTTCCAAGCCAACCAATCAGTATCAACTGTTAACTTCTGAAAGGCAATCAGGGGAAGATTTATTCAAATGAACTTGCTTCTGAGAATCAACCAATCAACAACACTCTCATCTCTGAGTAATCAAGTTTTACCAGGTGATGGATAACACTCACTATACCTGCCTCGAAAAGTCTATCGATTCCTAAATTCCCCTTATCTTAAACACTCTCTATAAGATTAATGTTTTCTGTTTCTGAAGCCTATGACTAACCAACATA
Source organism: Pteropus alecto (assembly GCF_000325575.1). Lineage (NCBI taxonomy): Eukaryota > Metazoa > Chordata > Mammalia > Chiroptera > Pteropodidae > Pteropus > Pteropus alecto. The sequence goes on along the minus strand of NW_006436811.1, from coordinate 1,987,147 downwards.
GGTTGTCCTTGCCATGGTAACCAATGACCAGATTTTTTTAAATTTCAAATACTAAAATATCATCGTTTGAAAACTACCTCTATTATATGCTCATACTTTTAAAAAAAAATCTTTTACTTGTTAATACGATGAACTACATAGGTTTTGTTTTTAATATTGAACTATCTAAGTATTTCTGGTATAAATCAAACCTAGTAATGATAGTGTTTGGTTTCATAGATATAAATTGATGAATTTAAATTGTTAACATTGTAATTCGAATTTTTTGTCTATATTATGAAATTGAATGCAATTTTTTTTCTTATGCTCTCAATATTCATTATCAGATGTTTCAAACTTTATAATTTGAAATCTTTTTTTCCTGCAGTTTGGAATAAATTACATGAAATTTGGAAATATCTGGCACAAGTTATCTGGGCTTGTTTTGGTTGGTAGATTTATAATTACTTACTTTGGTTATGTCTTATACACCACTTCACAATTCTCTCAACCTTATCACTGCTAGAGTGACCATTTCTATGCAGATGTTGATTTGCTTTATGCAAGGATAACTGGGCATCCTATCACCTGGAACCACTCCATGTACTTCTTATTTTCTATCACGAGACCAGCTTCAGAAACACTCTTTACTCAGTCATGCACAACCCAGAAATGCAGAAAAAGTAATGACCTTGGGCTACACTTGACCAAAGAGGAATGGAAGCAGATGGATATATGCTCCCCTTCCACCTTTTATCCGCTGGTGAAGAGTTTTGAGACATATCTTCTTAGATTCAGCATTATTTATCTAGAGCTGAGGATAATTTAATCACGTCTTAGGCTGGCAGTCCCTTTTCTCCAGTCTTTTTTTCCTCCTGTCCTGTATTTCTTCTCCCTGGCATCACATTTCTACACAAGTCTCGCCTGTAGACTTTGTGTCTGTTTCTAAGGAAACCCAGGCTAAAACATTTTCGAATATGCCTATCTCATTTTTCTGTCTTTTGTGTTAATTGTGTTGTTATATTTTTGTAAATAAGTACATTTTGTCTGTTTTCAAAAATTTTGACATAAAATTGCTCATAGTGTTTTCTTATAATGATATTTTATTTAGTCATTTATAAGATGCACCACAAATATATATTTTCTTAAGAAAAAATATTTGCTAGTTAAACTATGACATATTATTGATTGTAATGTATCCTGATTTTAAAGATTTTTTTTTTTTTAAGTAAGCTTTTGGTTTAATTGGTCCACAATTTTTATATTTTTGTTTCTTACTGTGGTTTTGTTTTTATTAATTCTTTACCTTTACATTCTTGATATAATTCTTCAGTTCTTTTTCTAGCTTTTCATGTTGTAGTCTAACCTCATTAATTTTCAGTCGTCTTTCCCCTAATGTAAGCTTTTGAAACCAAAATTTCTCTTCTAAATACTACTTTAGCTGGATTCAACAAATAAATTTTGGTAAAAATTTAATTAAAATTAAATTAAAATTAAAAATTAAAAATTGATGTTACATTTTTATCTGTTATGACTTAGTCTTTGACTTATGAGATATTTATATATCCATTCAAAAACTTCCAAACTTAAAAATGTGGAACTTTTAAAATTTAGGTATTAAAATAGAATTATAACTTATTTATATTGTGATGAGGGAACATGTTCCAAATGATAATATTTCTTTGCTATTTGTTGAGAGTTCTTTGTGACATTTAGTATACTGATATTTAAAAAAATTATAAATGTTCCATATAGACTTGAAATTACGCTTATTCTCAAATTTATAGACTCAGGGTTACATTATCCTATTTTTTCTTAGAACCTCTCCTATTTTAAATTCTATTTGACATATGTTGGACCTTATTATTCTGCCTTTCTTAATTCCTTTTTCATATTTTCTATCTCTTTGGGTCTCTTTGTTTTTACTTTCTGTAATTTCCCAGCCATATCTTCACAAATTCCCTATTGATCTAATTTGCTATTTGGTCAATCCATAGAGATTATATTTTTAGTGTATATTTTATTGACAGAAGTTCAATTTTGTTCATTTTAGCCCTGCTTATTCATTATCATAATGTTTTTATATCTTTAAGCATTTTATTCATCATTTAAACATCTAATAATTTTATTACATAAGAATTTGGCTTGTGCCTGCAAATTCTTGCTCTCAGTTTAGGTTGTGATTTCATAGTCAGGGAGACTTTATCTGTGGGAATCCTTTCTAATCTAAATCAAACTTCGTCTTTCTAGAACACTTTTGTCTCATGTCTCTCACTTCTGGTCTCACTTGAGATGACTTTTTATATTAATTTGTTGGCTTGAGTGTTCCTGGATCACGCAAGAGGTGACATATTCAAACTCATATGAGGTCACACTCATATTTATTAATTCTCAGGAAAGATTATTTTTATTTCCACATTAATCACAAACAATGCAAAATGAGTTCTTTTTATTTTTAGCTGTCAAAGATTGTTTTTCTAACCTACTTGTTTAGTGATAGTGAGTCCCTTGAATGTTCAAAGAACTGATAATGTAACCCTTTAAATTTTCTGAGTTTCAGTTACCCACCATATGAGGGTTCAAGACTTACCAATTATATGGCTATTAAAATCAAAACTTTTGTTACTGAGACTGCAACATCCGATCCTCACCCCTCACCACTTCATATAGCTGCAGTCCTTTTTTTTCCTTACCACTTTCATTTTCAGTTCTTCCTTTATTTTTGACCCATCAAGATTTTCATTCCCATCTACTCAGCTATAGTTCTAAAAAATAACCTCTTTTTAGCATGCATGTGGAAGGGTATTCAGAACATTTAGTTTACCTAAATGTTGAAGAATAAAATTTAAATTCAATCATTTCTTAAGTTCATTTCAAAGTTTAATGAAATAAAATCCTCAGATGCTTCACTTTTTACCTGATGTGGGGAAAAATATCTTAATTATATCTCTCTACAGAGCAGAACTACACAATGGATTAGACACATAAGTCCCTAAAAATCAAGCTACTACATCGTTGTACAACATGGAAATCTTCAATAGCTTTGCTAGTAGAAGAGAACATAATTGTAGGCCTTTCTATCCAACCAAAATTAGCAGTTGCTATTTTTCTACTCCAGAAAAATGCATCTAATAGCAGTTTACTGAAACTCCATCATTGCAAAATGTCACTAGTATAGGGAAAAAAATCCCAACTCATATAATCAGAGAAACACTATGTTTAGCTTATTTCTATAGCTTATCAACCTCTAAATTTGAATTTTTAAGTATAACTACAGCAATGAATTATGAAGTTATGAAGAAATGATTCATATATAGGCCTTTGCTCACTGTCACTAGTGAGTATAGCTACCATTTGAACGTGTCATTTTAAAATAAATTTTTAGACAAATATTATAAACGTGTAATTTTATAATGTGTAAAAATCCATGAATAGAAAATGAATGCTCACTTGATTCAAAATTAAAAATATAAATATAGAATTGGTGATTTAAGCAGCTTTAAAAATAACTGCTTGTATAATTTTGTTCAAGTGAGGTATCAAATCACATTTTTAAACGATATCTGCAGTAAATAGTTAGATTTATTGTTTTTTGGCTCCAAATCTACTCTTTCTTGCCTTGTCTTATGTAATTGGAGCTGTTCCATCCCCAGGTATTTTTTTCTTTGATACCTGGTACAAATGTTTATTATCTGATGGCGTCCAAAGGAATCTGAAAGGAAAAGTAGAAGGAGCTTTTCTTTGTGGTTTTGGTGTGTTTTATCCTTTCTATCTCTGGTGGCCAGTGGTTTGAGGGACACCTGTTGGGACCACATCTTCAGCAAGACTCACCATTATCCAGTAGGCAGCTTCCTGGCTCGTGATGTGTGGGAGACCCAATGGTGCATGCCTGTAGAGATTTCACATTGCTGCTGAATAGGACTGAAGTATTTAGCAGATAAAGATCCAAGACATCCAGTTAAGTTTGAATTTTAGATTAACATGTTTTTTGCCATATTTGCGATATACTTATATATACTAACCCTTTATTCTTTATTTATCACACATTCAAATTGTGCCCAGCATTCTCTATTTTATCTGGCAACCCTATGTCCAGTGGGATTTTTCTGCTTGCCAGCCCCAGACAGCAGGCATCCTGGTTGGCAGCTTCCTGCTCAGCAGCTGTGGCCGGCAGTACCTCTGCAAATTTTGTTATTCAGTGGGCCACAGCCACACCTTCTGTGACAAAATCTGAGTTTGCACTCTGGGTTGGGGTGTGTGTGGGGTAGTACTTCTAAGTTTCTTTCCTCATTGAATACCCTTCCTTGGCCTTAGATATAGTGGCTACTCCCTACCTTTGTTATTCCTGTATTCGTTAATCATTCTTTATGTTAAATTTTTTCTGTGATAATTACTATAATGTATCTATTTCCTCACAGGATCCTGACTGAAGTAGAATTAGTACTGGAAGTGGCCCTAGGAGAGAAACCTTTAAAGACGAGATTTAGGGATCGGTTAGTCAAGCCCATGGGCTTGAGCACAGTGCTGATATCCTGACCACTGGGACGAAAGATGCTAATAATTCAAGGCATGCAGTGGCATCACAATTAATCAAACTACCACCTGTGGTCGATTCTGATAAAGTGCCAACTGGAGCACGTGCCTTGGGAGTCTAAGTGACTACAGCACTTGACTATTAAGTAATTATGATACATACAAGCATTATGGTGTGAGAGGAATCTACTGAGTACACTGGAACATTTACAAAAAATAAATGACAAGCTCAAGTCTTTTAACCCTCAGTTCAAATCATGATCTGAAAATCAGAGAAGTTTCACGACAACCCTCATCGAATCTCTTATTTTTTTAGCTATAAGGCTGATATTGCTCAAAAATCAAACAATAATTGTGAAGGTTTCTAAATGATATCAATTGAATGTTGCTTAGGTTCAGAAAGAATGGAACCAATCTTGGAATTAAAAACATTTGTTTGGACTAAGATGAAATGAAGATGTCAAACTCACAAGTTAGCCTGAGGTTCCCTTGCAAGTGGAAGCAGCTTTCCCTCTCGTGTCAGAGGAGACTAGCCACCTTTTGTTTTAAAACACTGTGATAACCTCACCTTTTGCAGATACCTTGAAAGAGAATTTTTATTCTCCTTCAAAACCCATCGCAATCACTAGACCCACAACTGAAGGCGAATATCAGAACACTGCCAGTGTTACGAAAGAGACTCAGTGGCTCTCATCCTGTAGCATATTTCCAGGATCTGAAAGAGCAGTTTTCTTGCTAGCACAACGTGAAAGACACGGTGGTAATCACCTTCCAGCAAGTTTCGCTGTCATTTTACACAGTATTTGGCTGGCACCAGAGACAGTGGCTTCCATGGGCGAAGTGTGCTGGGAATCCCATGGCTTTTGTCCTCCAGGGAGTTTCGCCAGCAACCCAGCATGTGGCTTCCTTCGTCTTCTTGTTTAGGAAAGCCAGAGTTTCACAGCTCCCAGTTTGCATCATTAGGGGTGCAGTAGGCATATTCTTACTTCCAGCTAAGAAGAACTGCTACAAACTGGCTTTTAGTAATGTGACGGCAGGTGCAGGAGAAAGAGAAGCTTCTGTAGTCCCACGACTGGGTCTCAGTTTTTCAGTGAGACTCTGCCTCTGGGCTGTGGACTGCACCGGAGTTCCTCAGGTTTTTTGTTTGTTTGTTTGTTTGTTCATTTATTTGTTTGTTTTCCCATTTAGGTGGATGAAGATGACTCGAGTGGGCTAGAGTTGGGTATTTCCCTTCTCCATGTGAAATGTGAAAGGTTTGAGTCAGCTGGAGTTGGGTATAGCCATACTTTGCCTAACTGTGCTTTGCTTTATTACACTTTGCAGATATTGCGTTTTTTACAAATTAAAGATTTGTGACAACCCCCTGTTGAGCAAGTGTATCACTGCCATTCTTCCAACAGCATTTGCCCACTTGGTGTCTCTGTGTCACGTTTTGATAATTCTTGCAATATTTCAAACTTTTTCATTATTATTATATTTGTTATGATGATCTGTGGACAGTGATCTTTGAGAAATTGTTTGTGAAAAGAAGAGTCAATCGATGAGGCAAACTTTGTCTCATTTTAAGAAATTGCCACAGCCACCTCAAACTTCAGCGGCCACCACCCTCACCAGTCAGCAGCCATCAACAGTGAGACAGGACTTTCCACCAGCAAAAAGATTGTGACTTACTGAAGGCTCAGATGACCCTTAGCATTTTTAGCAATAAAGTATGATTTAATTAAGATATGTACATAATGCTATTGCTTACTTAACAGACTACAGTACAGTGTAACAGTTTTTATATGCACTGGGAAACCCAAAACATTGTGTTACTCGCTTTATTGTGATATTCACTTTATTGCAGTGGACAGAAACTGAACTGAAATACCAACGTAGGCCTGTACTTCCCTTCCCCCGGGTGAGTTAGGGCTCGGCTAGTACCCTATCAGGTTAGGCTCCGGTTAACTAGTTTCTCCTGAGGGCAGGCCTCTTTAAGAACAGACTGCTCCAGCATACTTTTAAATGTTTCTTTTTCTCTTACTCCTGCCAGAAGTGAGAGGTTTTTCTCTGATATTTACTGTGGAAACGCGGTTGAGTTCCTGGAGGTAAACCTTACCATATTGTGGGCCCCCTGTGATTGGGTCTCCCTGGAGGTTTTAACCCTCAAGCTTGTCAACATGGAGCCACTGGCATTTCAGCAACTGCAGTTGCGGTTTTCCTGCTGGCACTGAGTCCAGAGGTTTCTGGTCCTGAGTGTGGGCTCTGGGAGCCGTGACTCCCTGTGCTCTCGTGTCTCTCTCTCGGGTCCTGGGGCAGTGGTTTTCCTTGTGTCCTCCACATGGCGTCTCTTACAGATCCAAAGAGAGTTGTTGATTTTTGATCTGTTTAGTTTTTTAGTTGTTACTGGGACAAGGGGCGACTTCCGAGCTGTTTACACATGGGCCTGGAGACCTCAAGTACATGTATTTACTACATATAGTACTGTTCATATCTGTATCCTTTAGAGTTCTCTTTAATTATTTTTAGTAATCCCATTTCACTAATAAATTCTTCTTCAGATAATTGGTGTGTTTTCTTTTTCTCGACTGGACTCTAATGTATTTATACAATAGTCCCCTCCACTTCTCCAAGGTTTTGCTTCCCATGGTTTGAATTACCCGTGGCCAACCACAGTCTGGAAATATTACATGGAAAATTCCAGAAATAATTCATAAGTTTTAAATTGCACCTCCTTCTGAGTAGTGTGTCGAAATCTCCTCAATCCTGTTTCATCCTGCTTGGGTCGTGACTCCTCGCTTTGTCCAGCTTCTCTGTGCCATACTTACTCTAGGTCCCTTAGTCCCTAGCCATCTGGGTTATCAAATCAACAGCTGTGGTGCCACAGGCTTATGTTCGAGTAACACTGATGTAGCCTAATACTACGTCACAATGCCTAGGTCATCCACCTTGCTTCATCTCATCATGGAGCATCGTTTAATCTCACAGTATCACAAGAAAAAGGGTGAGCAGGTACGGTAAGATATTTTGGGAGCGAGGGAGATCAAGATCACGTAACTTTTAACATAGTATATTGTTATAATTGTTCTACTTTATCATTAGTTATTATTGTTAATCTTTTATTGTGCTTAATTTATAAATTCTACTTTATCATAGGTATGTATGTATAGGAAAAATCATACCATATCAGGCTTTGGTATTATCTGTGGTTTCAAGCAACCACTGGGGGGAGTCTTATCCCCTTGGGTAAAGTGAAAATACTGTAATTATATTTTGCCCAGATTTAAACACCCTTGATATCTGAAAAGCAATTTGTCGGCTCTGAATGTCACCACAAATTTACAATATGTCGTTTCAGATAGGGAGTCTATGTGATGGCTGCATCGTTTAAGGCTCTGTAACTACCACAGTAGAAAAACTGTGGATTTATAACTGCTGTTGCGTTAAACCTAGGGAACATCGAGGTAAGTTTCCAGACTTCAGATACTGTTCCTAAGGTAGTTTGTGCCCCAGCATGGTTTTGCATCCACTCACTGGGTCTATGACCTTTTTGACATCAATTTAATTAATTTTTCTTTTATATTAACTAAAGTTGGCTTTTATTGTTTGCAGCCAAAACCCTAACTGGTACAGCACCAAATATCAGGTAAGGTAAATTACCTGAGAAGCTTTAATACTCGAGAAACTTCTGCTAGACCAATAATTTAAATCCATCATTGATTTGGCATACAATAAAAATCTTGACTCATGTGACCAAATGATTTTCATAATTGTTAGAAACAGCTAGATTGAAAAACAAAGCAAAACAAAACAAACACACAAATAAAAAACCCTAACATCTGATTACAGAAGTTTTCTTAACGTATGGATAGCCCTACACGGGGAGTTTAGTTTTAAAGAGTGAGCCATCTGATGTATCTTATAATTGATAGGAGCCAGAAAGAGAGATAGAGAAGCTGATCTCTTTAGGAGATTATTATAAATTTAGTAGTCGAGTGTCTGGGTATGTATGTGTGGAAGGTAGTTAGATATTACAGATGATTGGTAAGAAGGAAGAGATGGTGGAGAAAAACTAGCAGAGGACAAGAAGGAAAGGCTGAGCAACACAGAGGCAAGCAGAGGGGTCTATAGTATAAATATTGACCAGTGAAAACTTTCTGATGGCAGAGAAGCTAGAAAGATTTTAAGAACATGGATGTTGAATATCAATTTGTAAGGTTCTTTTTTTCTTCAAATAGAGGATCTTATAACTACTAGTAGTTATTTAAAAGTTGTTTCTAATACATTTTATAGCTTTACTTATAATATTTTAACTTAAACATCTCAACATATCTTTTTAAATGCTTGCTGTAGTAATATTCCAAGCCACTCTGATACACGGTATTATTAAAATAATCTATTTTTCTTTCCTCAACTGAGAACTCAAATTTGCTCTTCCCACTCCATTTTCTCTAACAGAGGCCATTTTGATTTTTCCACATGGACATATTTAATAGGTAATCATCTACTTTCCCAATGTTTTCTTCAGTGTGCTTCTCAGAAATTTGTCTCACCATTTGCAGAGTAATGAAAATAAACATTTAGATATGGAAAATAGTTTTAATAAATATAAACATTCATTAACAATGTATTTATGTTCCAAACTTGGGCAAATTAACATGTATATAGATTTGGCATTGAGAAGTTTTGCAGTTGCCAAGAAAATGACACCATAAATCCAGAGTAAAATTAACCTATCACCATTGCACAGTCTGATTTTGTTTCACAAACAACTTTTAGGTGGTCAGTGCAGGGAATTTAATGGGAGTTTTGCCCAGGAAACAGTACAGAATATAAAAGTAGTTTGTATAATAAAGAATGGATTCACAAAATAAAAAAATCTTTAAGTATAAAAACATGAAAATGTTTTACTATTAATAATAAAAGATGAGACTTTTAATTCAGAAAGTATGAAAATATGTTTTAATTATATCTGAACATGTGGCATGTATTCTGAAAAAAAAAAAACTATGTTTTTCCAGTAACAGTGAAGTTTTTTAATTAAATTAATGACCAGTTATATGCAGTAGAAAGGCATAATTTTAAGAAATAATTTATATATATGTATATATAGGTATATATCATGCATATAAATGAGAATTCGTAACACAAATTTATATATAGAGAGAGAGAAACTAGTTTAACAATTGTGAATTGTGTTTGTCTGATTATGGATTGGAGACCAGTAAAAAAATATATATCATTTAAAATAAGTACTTAAAAATGTTAGCTTTATTAAGAGGTGGACAACAGTGAACAAGGGGCAATTCTATTTGGATAAGATTCTCACTATAAATATGGCCAAAAAATAATAATATGAATTTTCTCAAAGAACTCTTCCAGTCCTAGTCTTTCCCATTATAGTAAATGTTACTACTTTTGCTCAGGTGCTTAGGCCAAAAATCTAGTTGTCAGTATTGATTTTTCTCTTTTCCTCGAATCCATATCCAATCCATCAAAAATTTTCACCTGTTTCCCCTTCAAAATACACCTGGAATCCAGTAATTTGCTAGCCATCTTAGCCTAAAACACCTTTATATTTTTCTGAATTGCTGCAATAGCACCCAACTTGTCTTCCTGTTTCTACCCTTCCACCTCCCTTAGAGTCAATCCTGTACCAAGTTGCCAGGGTGACTTATACATTATAATTAATTCATGTCACTCTACTGTCTTAAACCTTATAAATGGCCTTCAAAAGTATTTAGAATAAAGCCAAACTCATTATCGTGGCCTACTGGTCTACATGAACTTACCTAATCAACTCTGTGCAGGTCTCTAACCTGACCACTCAGCACTTTCTTCCTTCCTACTGTTCCCTTCACACTGGAACTTTGACTTAGAGTCCTCTCTGTCTGCAAAGCTATTCCTCCAGATATCCAGATATCCAGATATCTGTGTGGCTCACTTCTGCTTGTCATTTATATCTCTATTCAAATGTGGTTCTTCAGAGAGGCTTTCGACCACCCTAAGTAAGAGAGTCTTTCCTGAAGTCACTATCTATCCCTTTATTTTGCTCATTTGACTTTATTACTCTTTTCATTACCTGAAATTACATGTTTTCTTGATTACTTATTGAAAATAAGTTTCTATTATGAGAGTATAAAGCATGAATCAGACTTTTTAAAAAATCAAATTAAGTTTAATTTTTAAATTTTATTTGATTTTTAAATTATTACTGTAAACTCAGAGTATGGTACACATATATTAAGCAAACAATAAATATATATTTTAAATGAATGAATTGGAAATAAAGAATATTATATAGTGCTCCTTTTCCAAAGTATTAGTCATCTCTTTCATATTGCTTGAATTGCCTAACACTTGTGAGGCCCTTTTGCCTGTTTCACATTAATTTGCTTATTGAAAATTCCTTATTGGCAATGGGAGGTCAGATGTTCAAAGTACTATTCTTTAACATTCATTCTCTCCTATCAAATCATGCCAACATTTACCTGTTCAAACTTATGTCAAACCTGAATTTCTAGACTTTTCCACTTCAACTGATGACATGTTTTTAAAAGACTCGATTTTTCTTTTTACACATATTAAGTGGTTTTTATATATTTACAAGTAAATAAAAATCCAACACCCTGTGTCCTCTCAACACAGACCATATCAAATTTAGCTGACATTCAAACTCTATAATTCCTGCCTTTCACATCTTACCTTTGAATATTCTCATATAGATATTCTAGATATCCAGATCAGAAATAGTCTCATACAGGTATTTCAAGATAGCCTGTCAGAAATGCATCTCGGTGGTAGAGAAAGTGCTAGATACAGGATAGGAGATTGATGAGAAGAAATTTAAAAAAATACACAAACATGTTTTGATAATCCATTAGATTGTGATGAAAACTGTGGAGACATATATGAAAAAGATTGGTCATAAAATAATAATATCTGAAGTTGAGTGACTATATATATAAAGGTTTAATAGTCTATTTTCTCTACTTTTATATATGTATGTGCAATTAACTAGTACTCAGATCTCTTGCTCCAATCACTTATACATTCTAAATGTCAAAATAGAATGTGCTTTAAAGTTACTAAAGTTTTACTTATATCTATACAAATGACTGTGTGTTTATCTTTGCATTTGTGTGTTTTAAGTTGGGTAGTCCTTGGAACTCATTATTTGTCAGGAGACATATGCTTTTGTGTGCCAGATGGTTTGTTGAGGAAATGTAAGACATCAGAATTACTTTGTAAATATCTTTAGGTGTTCGCCTGAAGCATTTCAGTTCACTTAAAAGGAGAGCTAAATTATATTTTCTCAGAATGTTTTAACTTACTTTTTATTAGGCAGCAGTTACTGTTAAGTCACTGAAGGGGTTTCAAAAATGATTAAAACATTTAAAGGTAAAATAAAATTGTTACCTTTATATGGCTTATGATAGGAGGAGGACAAAGTTTATATTAGTATGTTGAAATAGGAGGATTGCTAGAGGAGAAAGAGGGAAGTAAAATCCTTGAATACCTATAACAAACCAGGGAAACAATTTAGTAGCTATATTAATTGCTTAAGGCTTCCTTAACAAAGTAGCACACATTTGGTGGCTTAAAATAACAGAATTTTGCTGTCTCACCTTTTTAGAGTCTGACAGTCTCAAATCAAGGTATCAGCAGGGTCTTGCTCCCTTTAAAACATGTAGGAGCATATGTACTTCCTTGCCTCTTCTGATGGTTTGCTGGCAGTCTTTTATGTTCCTTTGTTTGCAGTTGCATAACTCCCATCTCTGCCTTTGTCCTCACTTGAAGTTCTCTCCATGTGTCTCCCTGTAAAAGGACACCTGTCATTTTGGGATACCTACCATACTCCTGTACAAATTCATCTTAATTATATTTGTACATGTGACCTATTTCCAAATAAGGGCACATTCCGAGGTACTGGGAGTAAGAACTTCAAACTATCTTTTTTTGGAGAATACTATTCAACAATCATGGTGATTTATGAGCTATAGTAAGAAAAGTATTAATTGGATAGAAACATTACATAACAGTAAACAATAAAAGGCTTCCGAAAAATAAGTAAAAGAATTTAGATGTATCTTGAAATAAATGAGACTATAGATGGAGAAAGTGGAGATTGATTGTGGGAAATTGTGAATGTACAATTAGACTAAAGAATAAGTTGTTTGTTAATATCAAAAAAAGAATGAAAAATTGAGTTGGGTCTAATTTAGGAAGAGTTTTGATTACCATAGCAATGAGTTTGTATTCAATTCTCTAAACATGTATAATCAACACATGTCACATCAGAAGTTGATGTGACTGGATCTGTATGTTATAGATCGATACAGTAGAATTTTGTCGATTAGATTGGAGTTGATCAAGTGCAGATACTTGGAGTAAAAGTCCAGATTAAACAAATGGCACCATGGACTAGGATAGTAGAAATGTGAATGACAAGGATGTGCTAGATTTTTCCTTATACGTGTTTGAATTTCTTTGTAATAGAATACACATAAAATATATGATTCGTTTTTATTCCTTTTTTGTTTAATGACAAATGATAGAACTCAAAAATTATCTCTTGGTATTTGTTGTTTATATTACTTCAGGAAAGTTTTGCACCAAATTGTACCAAAGCAGGTAATTTAAAATTATTGCAGATTTACTTTAAACAGAGATAACATTATTAAAATGAACCAATTTTCATCTTTCTTTATATTGTTATAATTCATTTATAAAGTTTATAGTTTAAAAATATCTATTCTATTTGTATAAGAAGCAAATTATATTTCTACTTCCTTTCCTACACCTAAAACGTTTTCTTCTAAGGAACAAGTATTCCAAAATATACTTCAGGAAACATTTTACCAAGTCAAGAAAAAAATCTATTCAGTCACAGCTAAGAATAAACTTCTGCAAATGAAAACCACATGCCAGACAAACAAAACCTTATAAATGTATTCATTCATTCAGAAAAGTTTTATTGATTACCTATGATAATTAAACCACTATCTCAAGCAAAATGTGGAATAAAAAAGCTTTTCAATGCGGTCTGTCCTGTAAAGTTACTTGTATTCTGCAAATGTATGTAAGGCTCTTACAAAAAATAAGTATCATTCAAGGAGAAGAGTGATGATTTGTAATCGATATGAGATAAATAATTAAAGTGTGTGTGTCAGACACTGTAGTGCTAAGCCAATAGCGCCACCAATATCCTTTGTCTTTGCTGTTAGAACTTGTGTTTAGGTAGCAGAAAGCCACAAGCTAGTTGATCCTGATTAACCTAGAGCTAAGTAATCACTGTAATTCTATTCTGTCTTTTGAGAGTTAGGTGTGTGAATAGCATGTGACCTAATTCTATCCAATAAGGCATAACTGATCTAGACACATCTGAGAAAATTGTCTTCACTCTTTAAAAGGAACACAAGGAAGAGGTGAGATTTTTTTCATCCTTCAGTTTTTCAAAGGTGTCATCTTTCTTTGACGTCTGGAATAATGGCAGCCATCTTTGAATCATGAGGTTTACTAACACTGAAAGGATGGCAGGCTGAAAAGATGAATCCAGAGAAATCGGACTTTTGATGATTTGGGCTAATGCATTTATCAGCCATGAAAACATCTTATCTTGAGATTCTTAATTTGTGCAATAATATATTTTTTTATTAAAAAACTAATTTTATTTTGTGTTGGATTTTTATTCAGCGATGTGAAGCTGAAGGTATCCTGACTAAAAGAAAATTCAAAGTAGATGGCATTAGGGCTAGTTCTTAAAGGATTATTATTGTTTTGATAATGGTTTTAAAGGAGTATTACACTTCAATAGCAGGAGATATAGCATGGCAAAAGAGCTGAGATAGATCTGTCTGGGCCTTACATTAGAAAACATTTAAATGTCAAAAGATTTATTATGATGGATATATTTATTTTATTGTTATGGTTAGTATCAATTAATAAGAGAAAGTTACTATCTTTCATTTTATTTATATATTTATTTTTTTTAATCTAAAACTTTCAAATTCATTTAGATTTGAAACCAAGTATGATCTTATTAAGTGTTCTTTTCATGGTGAATGATATATATAAACTCACGAAAAATGTCTAAAAAAATGTCTTTACCTTGTTCCTTCTGATTTCTTTAACTACAGTTTGAGACCCATCATTTAGCGCATTACAGCATGTAACTAAAATTGCACAAGAAGACATCACACATAAAGATATGAAGCATAAATTTTATTACAGAAGAGGATTAAATAAGCAAGAACCAAACAAATCTAAACTGTTTCTGAGGTTAATTTTTATTGTCTCTAAAATAGTAATTATTTTCAGGACAATTGCTTTATTCTGTGCTTTAAAAAATCTTTAGCCATTTATTTGGAACACCAATATTTTTTATATGTGAATCTCTTAGATGACTAAATCCAATTAAATTCCAGAATTGAAATGGAGTATTAATCTAAGCTATTTAAGAAACATGAAGAGCAAGCTACACTTTTCTGACAATAATTTCCAAAAAAGCTTACCTCTGTAAATAGTATACATGCTCTGCAATAAAAACTATTATGGGTTTAGGAAGACTGAGGTGGGGCAAACAGGAAGGGCTGACATTCTGGTGACATCGGATCAAAGCTGCTGATTATTTTTGTGGGTCTTTCAAAGTCTCTCTTGTTTTTAGTAAAGCCATGTGTGCCTGCAAACGATGTATAATATGTGTTATTTCTGGATGAATGCACTTAATTATCTCTAAAAATCATTTCACCAACAGATGTCTCCTCCTCCTTTCCTTGTACTAATCATTCTCTGCAGTTGCAAACTTTTTTTTTTCCCTGAGTCCTTGTGTTCCCTCTCTTCTTCTTTCTGAAGGATTTTCCTCCAGGGCAATTCTCCCTCTCAAAACCAAAATGTGTAGCAGCATAAAAGACACCATAAAAGCTTTGAAAATGTTCCCTAGTGCATATTTTAATATAACTACCAGATTTGTCCAGACAAAGAAAATGAATTTCCATCATTTTAGTAATTTTTTGGCAACGGCGCCATAATCCAAATTTATCAATTTATTATCTCTTATTTATTTATTCATGTAAGTGCAGTCATACTTTGTTGTTTTGACAGTGATTAGAAAATGAAAATAACTGTACATAATTTTTATTGTTTTTTATTTCCATTTCTATATCTCATTTTGTGAATCATCCCAATTAAGTTATTTAGATATTAGTATCACAAAGGGCTTATTGGGAGAGATCCATCTCAGCCCAAATTCCAAGTCTCTAGAAAAATAAACATAAGCTGGGTTTACAAATGCAAAGAACAATTGCGATTGCACATATATTAAAGGTTTTTTAGGCCTTAAGCCAATATCACTGTCGCATTTTAGAATTCATAAGATCTTGGCTCATTTAAAGTGATTATAATAGACATACTTGCCTTCTAATATCTTATTTAACTAAGGATTTGATATGACACATTCAAATCAAAGCCACTTCATGTTTAAAAATGACCGAAAGAATATAGAGGGATCTTTGTGTAGGAAGGCTACGTACCTAAGGCTGCCGTTGCTTATAGTTGTTTTAATTAAGGATGAGGATTTAAATTGCACTAATTTAAATTTTATCTATTTAGTCATTACCTCAGTCTTTGCATTCAGTTGGTTTTTAAGTGAAAATGTACACACATAGCTCTGAGAAACTTCTTTGTTTTTCTTTCCTTTTCCTTCCTACAACAAGTGATTCTCATCTTGAAATTAACCCTGGAACTTTGAGTTTGAAAATCTTCTGAGATAGTGGTTATGATACATAACCCTGATAAAGAACCAATACATTTCATAATTTTAATAGAGTACAGCCTGGCATGGGAATTTATGGCTAAGGTAGATTTTTATTTCCTCAATAAAATGCTTTAATAAACTCCATTGGATTTTGGAAGAGATATAATATTTTCAAATTTCAGTTCATTCAAAAAAGCACTCCTAAAGTATAAGCCAATTTGAGGAATAAAGATAAATTAGATACTCTAAAGGAATTAAAACATATTATACTAAGTTTGATGTGGCATACATAGAGAGGCATGTGACCTTGAGAACATAAATTAAAATTTATAAGTCATATTTTACTTCTTTGTACAATTACAGTGTTTATCTAATTGTTCTCTGAGTTCTAGTATTCTGTGATAGGTTAATACTCTATCCAAACGACTGAATAATTATTTTATAGTACTTTACTTTTTTTTCAAAAAGCATATGAAAAGAAATACAAAAAAATAACATTTTAAGTTAAAAGTAGGACTTAAGAAAATAAGGATTAAGACAAAGGAACGACATCAAGTCAATAAAATTTCTTTATTGAGCATCAGTATTGCTGCCTCCAGACCTCTCACCAGCGATTACATATAGAAATAAAATGATAACATCTAGAATAATGATCATAGTCGGATGCTGTAAAAATTTTAACATTTTTAATTACATTTTTAACACATCCATATTTTAATGTCTACTTTTCTGCATGCATTATGATATACATTTACTACAGTGTTATAATATATATATGTCTAGGCATAACTAGTCATAAAAAATTTAATAATACTGTAAACATTTGGAAGACACTGATGTTGGGGGCGGGGGAACAGTTCTTTAGCAAAGGCAGAGTTTTAGTAATCTCAAGTACTGAGAGAAATTTAATGTTAGAAGGAACATTTAGAAACGTAATAGACAAGGGCAAGGAAACACAAAGGCCTTCAGGAGTCAGCCAAGTAATACAAAGGGTTAAAGTAACTCCTTTAAGCATTTGTATTGCTTTGAAATAGCTGGCTATCATGGTCCTGTGCAAATACAAACAGTATCCTGCCTAAAAGAATGCAATTTTCATAATATATATTTTTAAAAATTATTTTTTAGCATTTAAATAGCAGTTTATATTTTTCTTTCAAAATCTGAATTTTGTTTTTTAGTCAAAAAAATTCTTTAGGTTATAATATAGTATTAGTTCATTTGTCTGGTTGATGATTTTTATGTTGCTGCCCTAGAGAACACTCGTATATAAACTTTTAGTTACTCATCTTTTCACATTCAGTAATGTGTTTCTTCTTTCTTCTTGGTCATCCAATTGCCAATAACAGCAAAATGTTATTTCAATTAAGCTGAGATTTATTGTTTAAGTTAATGTATATAGTCTTAAAATGAATGAATAAAAATGTACATAGTAATACAAATTTATTGAATATTTTTTCCAAAATCTGACATAATATTTTGTGATATAATTCTAAAAATTTTAGTCCTCAGTGGCAACCCTTAATAAAGTACTTCATTCTTTAATTACATGATTTGCATACAAATAAAAAAAGTCAAGTATGAGTAGAAAAATTAAAGGATGTATATATGATGTTGGATCTCAAAAAAAGGCTCTCTAGGAATGTTTTTAACCCAAGGAAATTGAAGTTAGAAGGTTTGATCAAAGACATATCACTCTTTGTTGGAAAAATTAAGATTCGTTGCATTGTCACCAGAGAAAAGCCTGGATGTAGTCACCCAGAGCTAATAGTGTGTGCCGTGTTTAATAAGGTTGCTGCCTAATGGACTTCAACACAGGGAACTCTTTATTGCCCGAGAGACCTTGACATTAGGGACGTTCTTGGAAGAGTTTCAGTCTACACGTGTATCCAACTATTTAGCCGCTCAGAGTTAACATAAGATTTTTTCTAAAGGTTGATCGGTTCAGTCATCAGTTTGATTTCCTGTCTCCTGTCACTTTTTGCAGTAATCACATAAGTAGTTTTTGTTGTTGTTGTTTTTAAGCAAATTGGATTAAGGAAATAGTTTTTCACTTGTACTAAGAGGTGTTTTTCATTAAACAACATGATCAGTATTGCTATTTTCAATTTATATGCTAATAAAGTATACTTTAGAACTTATAAACATGGGTTTCCCAGTGGGATTTTATTCCTGAATCCAACATAATCTGTGGCCTCAGAGGATCTCTTCAGGTTATAAGAGCGAGAGAAAAGTGGTTTCAACTGAAAAGTATAAGGTCATACTCACAGTGAGGTAGAGGATTGGAGCAGTAAATGATATATTAAGTTAGAAAGAAATGTAGATATAACAGACAGCATCTATATTTTTTGACATTAACAATTTGATATTCTACAAGTATCATATGGCATATGAATAGTATAAATATATGTTTATCTCTTGAAAATCCCTTACAATCCTTAGTTTCACACATGTGTAATTTACTGTAATACCGAACAAATATTACGTTGGTCATATTAAGTCTTCCAAGTCCAGCTATGATTGGAATTTTCCTTTGAGATAGTTCATTATTATTTCTGCTATCAGTAGTGAACCGAAAGAATTCCTTAAGTATAAAGGATCATGTTTGTTTTACATGACTGTTTCTTCCAGAAAATTTGATTGGCCCAGAGTGAGAAAATGATCCAAAGGAAACCAATATAAACAGTCCCTGACATATGATGGTTTCACTTATGATTTTTTGACTTTACAATGGTGCAAAAGTGATACACACATTAATTATATGAGATATTCAATATTTTATTGTAAAATAGGCTTTATGTTAGAGGATTTTGCCCAATTTTAGGCTAATGTAAGTGTTCTAAGCATACTTAAAGTAGGTTAGGCTAAGCTATGATATTTGGTAGGTTAGGAATGTTAAATGCATTTCTGACTTACAATATTTCTAATTTATGATGGGTTTATCAGGATGTAACCTGGAAGTTGAAGAGCATCTATATATAAGTCAATAAGTTTTGTATGAAGAGACTTAAAATTAAAGTTCTCTCCAAGTAGGAATAATGTAGTTAGCTGGCTAAATCAAATCTTTTCTAAAAAGTTTAACTGTACAACACAGAAAAATATTAACATTTGTTTATGATAATACCACCTGAGAAGACACACAAAGACCTTGAGATAACATAGGCAGTGAGTTAGCAGAAGCCATGAGTAAACTAAAGTTATGTCAGAAGAATTCATAAATAAATCAGAAGTTGATAAAAAATCAGAAACCAAAGATATACTAAAAATTAAGGTTACTGGAGTTTGTTCACCACAGAGAAGGCTGTAGAAACATAGAAAGCGAGTTGAGCATCCAAAATAAAGTTCTCTACACACCTGGTACTCACAGAATAGGTCTGAGGTAGTTCTGGCTTTGGGGACAAATGAGAGAAAGATGTAGTTTATCATAGAACTCTGTGGTTGGAAGCAACTCTTGAAAATACTCTACATATGGATGCCTTACATAGGTGCCTTACATCTTTTTAATTTGATGCCTTAGAGGTTTTAGAAATGAAAATGAGAAGACTGTGCTTTCAGATGTGAATGAAAGACCTATCCCTCGGGGTGGATAGTCCACATTCTTTTTATTCTGGGCTCCCTTTTATAGATGATTTGTATTAGAATTTAAGATTTCTTTCTATACGTTATTAGATAATCTCATCAAAAATTGCTGCATTATGTCACTTTCCAATTTATTCTTAAGTAGTTTAGTTAGCAAAGGCCCTGCATTGCCATCTTCTTGAGTAGTTTACCAAATGTGGGTATGAAGTGAGCGTTTGGGTATGTGTATATGTATGACTATATGTTTAGATGTGGCATGTTGAGTGTTATAAGCACCAATATTAATAATTTTCTAATTTAGATTGCTTATATTTTCAAACCTTTTGTACAGTAAATATTCCTACCATTTAATGCTATCTGATTTTCTTTCTCGAAAAACAGATAAATCGCACTTACCCATCTTTTTGAAGAGAAATGAAGCCACATGATTTCCTGTAGTCGATGATTCTGACCTGAAATTACATATATCATATCTAGGTGAAAATATTTAATTATCAAATATCAACAATTTATTTTTAATTCTGCTGCATGGGCATACAGTCACCTGTTGACATATAGGTAAAATATCCAGCATATGAAAAACAGCTGCACTGGATATTTACAAAGGACAGTAGTAGGTTGCACAAATAAGAAAGAAAACTTTTCTGTTTTCAGACATTCAGATTTTTAGATTGTTTTTTTATCATAATGCAATTTAGTTTTTCCTGACACAGCCATAAAGAAAGAAAAGTATATACAAATTTTGTAGATATTAAAAATAGAGAACTTTAACAAGTAAGAGTTATTCTCTAAATGTTTTCTCACTTCAGGAAAATAATTCAAAAGTTACAGACTCATGTTCTCTTAACAACGTAAAAATCTTTAATGACATAATCTTATGAGTAATGATAATCGCTTCAGAGCAATACGTTAAAAATATCTCATTTTTAATCAAGAGAAATCTTTTTCTACCTAATATTTATGATTTTATAAATAGGTTGTATACAATTTCTTAAGGAATATGGAAGTATTAATTTGCAAATTCAAATGAGATATGTAAAAACTTTCCATGCAATATTCTTTCACTTAACCTTTTATTTTACACAACTTTCTAATATTTATAACTGGAAATGTTCAATACCTAATTTCTGCTTAGTTAAATTATTAAATGAAGTTATTTATGTCAGTTAAATTGTTTTTTGTCTACTTTGGATGGTGGTAAGATATTTTCCCTTTTTTGTCCTTCTGTATCTATTTCTATAATTAAATTGACCAAAATAAAAGAAAACATATAACTGCTTTACCTCTTTCTGAAATTGGCTTGAGTTTGATCAAATCTGATTAAAAAGAAAATGTGGAGCAGTCTCCAAACATTGTTCCATTTACTAGGAACTGGTTTATAGAAAAAAAAGTAAGAATATAAGCAGCCATGTGACTCGCTCTCGCTTCGTTGGCCAAAGCAAGTCATACGGCAACTTGCACTGGTTATATTCAGACTAATAATCAATAATAGTGACAAAAGTGCATGTCATTGCCTTGTTCTTGAATTTATGGGAATAGTACATAGGTTTCCCTGTTTGGTATGACATTGGCTGTTAGCATGAAAAAATGCCAGTTAAATCATGATGATTTTCCTTAATTTACAAGGAATTTTTATTGAGAATGGATATTAATTTTACCAAAAGCTTTTTGAATTCTATTAGGAAAATAGAATAGATTTTTTTTTTATTGTGATTAATAAATAAATAAATAAATAAATAAATGATATATTTTTATTTACTCATCTTAGTCCTCTTTCAATATACTCTAGATCTGATAATAGTTCTTTTTTTCCATCTTCTTAGCTTCTCTTTCTCCTCTACCTCTTTTTCCTCCTTCGGTTTTTTTTTTTCCCCCTTCTCTTTTTATATCTTATTCTACACATTCAGTTTGCTAACTTTTTATGTAGGGTTGTTGTATCCGTGTTTATATAAGTGAAATCAACTACATTTTGGCATGGACAATAGAAACCATGTCAGATATTTTTAAAAGATAATTTTATATAGAAAAGTGATAATGCAGGAGAGAGAGAGAGAGTCCAAGAGTGAGGTAATATAGAGAGAGCAGCTAAGGAAGTGACTGTAACCCTTAAGATAGGAGGAACAAATGGAAGATACAGGTGTTATCAGAACCTAGAATACAGCAAGAGGGGCCCTACAGAGCTGGGAACTAGACCTTTGAGGAGAGATTGCTTGTACCTCAGGAGCTTGGAGGAGGTCCCCAAAAAATAAGAAGTTCTGAAGAGGGAACGTTAGCCATCTGGTCTTCATACTTCTGAAGGGACACAAATTGAAACTGGTTTCGTGATACTGGGAAAAATTAAATAAAAACATGAAGTCTGAGGAGTCTGTTTCTGCCGAAGTGAAAAGCTGTTACTGAGATGATGCTGACAGGGACAGCGAGCAAAACAGAGAAGCATGCTCGTCTTCTTGCCCGACTGCTAGGTCCCGTTTACACCACTGATGGCTGAAAACTGATGAGCAGTCAGTTGACAAAGGAGAAACTTAGTTTTCATAGATCCAGCTCCAATGACACAATAGTGTATAAAATGGTGGCTTTGGAGCTGAGAGATAATAGCTTAAAAAATAACCCAAGGGAACTGGTTTCTAATTTCTATTTTAGGTATTGTTAGTATTATGCTTACACTAGGTTTGTAAAATGAAAAAGTAAACGTTTTATATTTTCTTTGCTCTGGAATAGTTTAAGGAACATGAAGATTTTCTGCCCATGGAAAGTATAAATGCAATTTGAATCAACTCTCTGGGATCACTGACATTTTGGAGGGAATTTAGCACACTTTATTTAATTTCAGCCAAGGTTACTAGCATATATTTTCTACCTTTGCTTAATTCTTGGCTACTTTCTGACACATTCTGTAAAAGCTTACTGTGGCTGCTCTCACTTGTGTTCTTTCTGCTTTGGCACAACTTCGTCACATAATATCTAGTGCGGTATGAATCTCTGAAATTACAAGATAAAGTGGCAATTTAGAACACAGACATGATTTATAACAAAGTAACACATACATATAGAGACTTAAACACATGCAAGCACACATAAAGTTACATGAATAATCACATTTTGACAAACAAAATCTTAATGTAACACTTTTCTTAAATATATATAGAATTTATAATATACTTGATTTATCACTAAATTATAGACAACAGTTTAAATACAATTGTCCTATGTGGGTCTCTTCTAACAGGCGCTTAAAAGGCTTACTTAAGTTGGATGTGTCAAGATTTGAGGATCAATAATAACCTACCTTTGAGGTAAACAAAATCTGGTTATCCTTTGTTTAGTCAGTACTATTTATCACTGGGCTCAAATAGGGACTATCATTGAGATAAAAGGAACATGAGTAAAGTTTTGTAAGTAATTATTTCCTTTCTTTATTTCATAGATCTTTATGCTCTGTGTCCCGTCTAGGCACTTTTCTTCACTGATCATTTGGGCCACCTTGTCTAGAGACTTCAGGCATCTGTGCCTTAGAAGAAATCATTCTTTTTAGTTTACAGCCTCTTTTTTCAAGTTTTTGGATCCTTATTGAACAATTGTATTAACTTTACAATCTCCAATATGAAGTCAATGATAATGGAGTTTTTCTAATACTTTGAGACAAACACACTTGATTCCTCTTAGTTTCAGGTGCATTTTTAGAGCATATCAGGAAGGAAACATTTGTTTATTTCTTCATAGAAGAGAGTGTGAAATGTTTTCATGTATTACCATCCGTTCCCAATCCCTTCCTGGTTTATAACAGAAAAGCATTGTTTAAAAAATGTTTTATCATGATAAATAATAACCTAAAATTAAATATCAAGTTTATTTAGGCAGATAAAATATGTTCCTTAGGGAGATAATATGGAAATATGAGAGGAAGAAATCTGTACATTTGATTTTATTAATCTTTACAAAAGCATAAAAACATTCACTTTTAAGCAGCTAAATGTCAAAAGAGGAAATTTGGTTTTACGGAGAGTGTCCTCAGAAGAAAATGTTGCCCTCGACCCTGTCTTTTATAGTCATTTTCTGGATCTGAGAGCATTTTCCATGCCCTACCAATAGAATTATTCTTTTCTTCTGTCTTTACTACTCGTGTTCCAAAAACATGACTAACTACAAAGCAAATCTCCCAATGCATGTGTCAAAACAATGTGATACATGCCTGACTGCAATACCAGAAACAAAGCTCTCGTGATGTTTCTAAAGTAACACTTAATTAAGTTGTTGTTCATGCAGTAAATACAACATCAGACTCTTGGGTCCAGCATTCTGAACCAAGGGACAACACAGCTTCGCAGTCTCTGGTAACAGGACATGCTTCGAACAGAGCAAAAATACTCATCCAAAATGGAAAGCAGACATTTTAGTAGATTGTCTGATTAGAAACTAGCATTTTCCTGCTTATGCCATTTATAAGTTCAAGTCAGATAATAACAAAGGCATATTTTGTGTAAGAGGTGCCCTGTGCTTCTCAAAACACACACACACTAAGACAAAACCAGAGATAGTAAAAATATCATCATTTGGAGCACACAAGCTTGGAAAATGAGTCCCTTCCTTGTATATAATTTAAAAATTAAATTATAATTTAAGATAATTATTAATAATCCAAAAGCATTCTGATTTTTCATAATAACTACTTTTATACTTTTATGGAGGGTGAAATATTAAAAATTCTGTCCAGCAACATTTTGAGGTTCCTGCTTGCTAATTCTCTAAGGAAATGCTGACATGCTTACTAGTTATCGAGCACTGCTCTTGGACACTCAATCCCTGTGCATCTCACTCCCATTCAGTGGGGACCACTTTTTCATCTTGAAGGCAAACATACTTGGAATACATTTTTGCAGAGGTAAACCACTCTTCCTATTGAGCCCATCCAGGTTGCATCTTCTTGGTTCTCCTTATTCTCCTCGTTTCTAGTTTCATTCAAAGAGTATTAGCCTATCTAGCTAAGACTCTATTTACCTGTCCAACCTTGTCCAGTTCCATTTCCTTTGGAAAGCACCTTTTCTCATATTATTGAATCCACTAACTGGAAGTTCCAACATTTGTCTAGGCTAATCGGAATATGTTGCTTCCATCAACCTTTGATATTCCTTCTCCTCGTGAATTTTCCAATGCCACACTCTGAATAGATACCCTGAAAACCATCCCTGTTCCCTACTATTAGGAAAGCACTATTTACAGAGCTAAATAGGAATGATTACTCAGCCATACTCCCTTCTCCATACCCTATTATGAAATCCTCAGCCTCTTCTCTGAAAAAGCCTTTATCTACTCTCTCTCTCCCAGCCTCACCCACAACTCCATTTTCTGTTCTAATAGGTGGATAAATATTTTGTCCTAAAATAATAATGAAAATTTATATCAAAATGTAAATAACCAAGCTATGAAATATTTATAATATCCAAAATTCTTTCACCATTATTTTATTTCATACTTTATTTCTTTTAGATGAGAAGCTTACCTCTATAAAGTAAGCTTCATAGGAATAGATATTCTAGTTTTGCAATTATTATATTCCCAGATCTCAATATAATCTTTCATACAGGTAGCAGACATTGAATAGTTTTTATATAAATGAACAAATAAGAACTAATGAATTTGACTTAAGTCAAAGATAATTTTTATTGACAGTATATAATGAATATAATTTACTCTTTATTTATCCTTGAATGTTACTAGTTATAGTCATATATTCAGCTTTTCCACAGGAAATGTAAATTTTTTATTTAATGCTAAAAAAATATACTGAACATTCAACTAATTACTACCATTGAGTACTTTGAATATTCTTAACAAAAGTAATACGAAAAAAAGTGAATTACCTATGTGAAAAAAAAAAAATCTAGTCAAAAATCAAGGAAATAGGAATGTATCTAATAAAACAAGATAATAAACTTATTGTGATATATTATCTGTGGATTAGCATTTTCTCCTCTCAAAGCCCACCATGTTTCTTATTAGCTAAACTTAAATCTTAGCTAGTAAACCATTTCTCATGTACACAGGAAATGTAAACTAATTTGTGTTTTTGCTTAAGTAACACATAATTAATAATGTGGTTCTGTTACCAAAAAATACATCTCCAAATTAGATGCAAATGGCTTCTGGATTATTTATAGTTTTAGATAATCCATGCTACAACTCTCTGATAGTTGATAATTATTTGTAAAAACATTTCAAAAATGTGCTCATTACTTAAAATAAAAATAGATCTTTTCTATACTTGTAAGCATCATTTAATATTGTACTTTGGATATTTATAATATAACATCTGTCTAAAATTTACTGTACTATTTAAATTAACTATGATAGATTGAATAAATTAGTAGAAAGATTTTTATTAAGCTAGAATAACAAAAATGGGAATGTTTAAAAAACAAATAGCATCTCCATATTTGCTATTATACCTTAGAAAATGACATTACATAAATACAGATACGTTTACTACTTTTTCTCAAACCCAGTACACTGAGAAATCTTTTGACCTTTGTGAATAGTTTGACTTAATATTTTATCCTTTCTTACCAAAAAAAGCAGCTTTCACCTAATATTTGTACACCTCATTGGAACAAAAAGTCACTGGTATCTGATATATACATAAGTAATTAAGAAAAAAATATCGGACTCAACATTTTTTAGAGTTGCTATCTTCTTTGAATAGCTGACTTTGTTCCACGAAATGCACAGTGGGATGATAGAAAAGTTTTCCAGAAAAATACTAAGTATTTTTATAGATAAAATAAATCCATTTCAGTGTGATTTATCATCATATGAAAAATAAATGTGTAAACCATATCAATCACTGTTAGGCTTTCTCACAGACTGACTGACTTGTCGTCTCATTCACTCACGGTCTCCAGAAGAACTCATCAAGTCTATTGCATACCCAGGATTATGCTGGAAACTACGTACTTATAAACAGATGAGCTTGGTTCTTTATAGTAAGTTCCAAAATAGAGTTGAGCCCAGGGTGCTATGGGATCAAGTGTAAGGAGCTCTCTACTGGGAAACATCTGAGTGGAATTCAGCATGATTGGTAAGATAAACTCTTCCTCTTGATTCTCTTGGTCTTCTAACGTATTCCTAGATCTGCCAAAATTATTTTTCCTGAACATGAAATTCATGTTACTTTTCAAGTGAAAATTCTTTTTACTGGTTTCCTGGCAATATTTGAACTTTTTATGGCTCACAAAACTCTTCATGGTTATCCACCGCCCACAACTACAGATTTATACCTAGATATGCCTGTAATATTTCATACCATAAAACCAAACAATATGAGTTATATATTTTCAAATTTATCCTTTGATTATCCTTCTGGTTGGAATGTTTTTATCCAACTTGTTTAATCTTACTTTTATCTTTAGATTCATGTCAGGTTTCACCAAGTGACGAAAACTTTCCCAAATCCATCAGACTGCTTAGATGTTCCTATGTGGTACTCTTGTATTCTCTGGCACTTCTCTTTGAATATTTTTATCTTATTGCTCTATAAAAGCCTTACTGCCAAACTGGCTTGGAAATATTTGAAGACAAACACAGTTTTATTTATTTCTACATTTCCAGGTCTGCATACTGTCTGGCACAAAGTAGGCAATCAATGAAAATCTAAATGAATTAAATAATAATTGATTGTAGAACAGCACCAAATTACTTTTCTTTCCTCTTCCATCACACCAATTTATTCCAGGGGCACTAGAATGGAAATTTATGTCTTGGAGATTAGTATGGTAATGCCTCTCCACTTTCTAAGTGATATCTGTACCTCTGGTCTTTTCCCCATTAAATTCATTCTTAGGCTATGTTAAGAGATCCTCTTTTGGGCAGTTGAATTAACCTGACCTTAAATTGGTTGGACCTGAACTATCACACTATGATATGTTCACACATATATGTTTATTATGCCCACAGTTTCCATGTTGTTTTTTGCCTATCCAATATATAGTGAAATGCCTGTGACATAATATTTTCTCAGTAATATTTTTCATCCACCTATTTACTTATTTAGTTAGGATGTTTTTAGGAGCTTCTATTGAGTGGGAGAGATAAATAATCATCAACACAGTGTTTGCAATATTACGAACTGAGATAAGTCATAGATGTCCATATAAGATGGGAACTTGACCACAAAGCTAGGGCACCAGGTAAGGTTTCCCTGAATATTTCAGTGGGAGAAGAATATTAATGTTGAGTTGAAGTTAACTAGGTGAAGTTGGGCAGAGGGAAAGACATTCAAACAGAAGAACGGGGGTATGCCAAAACAAAACAAAACAAAACAAAACAAAGTTGGGCAGAGGGAAAGACATTCAAACAGAAGAACAGGGGTATGCAAAAACAAAACAAAACAAAACAACAACAACAAAAAAATGGTGGCAAATGTGGTATTATCAAGGAATTAAAAGAATGACAGTATGTTTGAATTTTAAAGAGCAAGCTGTGGTGTGATGTGAGATGAGAGGGAAAGATTTTTTTTTAGGTAGAGAGGTAGGGGTCAGACTATTGAGGCTTCTTGGCCACAGTAAGTATTTGAGTGTTTTCTAGGAGCAAATAATAGGTCTTAAACAGGAGATGGCATTATAACATTTCATTTAAAAAATAACTAAAGTGTGAGGAACAGAATATAACGAGACAAGAATAATATGGAGAGACTAGGAGTCCAAATAAGAGATGAGGTAGTCAGATCTGGATGGAAACAATGCATACGAAGACAAATGAATATTAGGAAGTAAAAATAAAATCAATAACATTTAATGAGAGAGGATCTTTCAGGTGAAGGAGAAAGCTATGTCAAGTCAATGAGATGGATATTGGCTCATTTACTAGTAATACTGAAAAAATAATAAAGAAATGCATAAATGAATCATATGATAAAATTCAAAAGAGATAATGTGGTGAGTGATAATAATGTTGAAATATTTTGAATAGAAATTTGAAGCTGAAAAATGAAGTTAAGTATAATTTGAAAAGAGATGATGAAAGGGAGTTCACAGTAAGGGTTGAAAAAAAAATGAAGTATAATTTTATAGGTTACCATAAAAGGGAAAGTCTTGTTTTTGAGGTTTGAACTGTGCTATGGAATGGCCAAGACAAATGTAAAAATTCTAAAAGGAAAGTGGAGTGATACCAAGTTAAATGTCAGTGGATTAGAAGGGACAAAATTTAGAATAATGGCAAATGAATTGAGGAGTTTAATAAATCATTGACATTGTTATTAAAGGAACCATAAATGATTAAGCATGTAGAGAGGAAGCAAGTGAGCCAGGTGTTGAAGTCATCAAAGAAAATGGAGGAATTACATTGATCATTTAAGAAAGATGCAAAGTGATATGGCATGACTTCAAATAAAAGGCGATAACTAAGTTGAAGGTGGGAGAGCTAATGTTTCAGTGTGAGGTGGCAGCACATCGATAGTCTGGAATTTGTACTGCATCATATGGGCAGAGTCAATGCCACGCCACCTTGAGTTGAGAGGAGAGTGGGAGATGGCGGTATTGTCGCTTTTGTGGCATACCAACATCATATGTTTAAGCACTCTTGATTGAAAGTTTGAGTATACAATTAAAATTAAAGTTAAAGAAAAAAAGGGAATTTGGGGGCTCTTATAATTGAAAATCTACTTTTGTGTTCAAGTGATAAATCAGTCTCTCTCCTTTGCTCTGTAAAAGTTTCTATAACAGGAGGGCTCTATAACATGGTGGCAAAGATTATTTTGGCAGCTTGAGGTCTATACGGTACTCAGTTCTTATATCATTCACTCTTCTCAGATAGTATAAATAAAAATTATGGGGAGAACTTCTACTGGCTCCATTGCATCACATACTACTGTCAAAAACATCACTGTGACATCACTACTTGGTGAGACCTCACTCCTGTGTCTACACTTTTGCTAGGGGTGAAGAAGAGGTGACTCCTCTAAGACTACATAATATAAAGTTCACTTTTGAATAAAGAGTTCTACTTTCAGGTGAAGAAAAAGTATTTCCAAACCCCCAAAGGCAACGATTCTACTCTGAATTCATTTTTCCTTAAAAATCTATTTTACCTTTTTTACACTATTTATTAATAGACGACCCCTTCATTATTTTTTTCTGTTACTCAAGCAGTTCATCTGAGTATCATTCATGACTCTCTTGCACAAGAAAATTAATTCATATTTAGTTAAAAAACATTTTGAAGGAAAATATTTAGATGTATTTAAAGCATAAGACACAAACAAGAAAGATTTTTAAGGTATTTGAATAATTCCATGATATTAATGGTTTTCTTACATTTAGAGACCAGTGAATCTCAGAAATATTTATTACTATGAGTGTCCTTTAATCAAGACATCTTCACATAGTGGTTAAAATGCTAGGATATAAAGTCAACAAACTTGACTCTGGATCCCAGTGTACAGTTTGACATTGGACATCTCTTTATTTGTAAAATGGAAAATCCTATTCAGAGATATAGTGTGAGAATAAAATGACATAATACATAAAATTTATTCTTGTGGTATCTGGTTCATGGTAAAAGTCTAACAAATGTTAAATATTATTTTATTATTAGAATTACCTCTGCTTTGAGATTTAGTCTTTTCTCTTTTCATAGCTTTAAAATGAGAAATATACTATTTTATTATTTTATTTTATTTATTTTATTTTTAAAAATGGTGAATGTTTCTGTGTAAATGACCCAGTGGTTTTAAGGAGGACACTTCTCACTTTACTGTTTAATAGTTCTAGCAAAACTTTGGATTATTTTCTATAGCTTCAAAACAATGATGAAAGTAAAGCTGCCTAGCATCTGATGCTAGACTAGAACCTTAAGGTCATTACCCAGTCTTCAGGCCCAGAAAAGAAAGATAGGAAAAAGAGAAGCTGACATGTTTCAGACTAAAAAAGCAGAAAGAAGAATTAGAAAATAGAAGAAAACAGTAAATTTAAGGGCAGCCTTTGGATTCCATCTTTAGTTTTGTTTTCATAACCAGAACCTCAATTTTTTGTGGAAATTCAAATGGCTCTGGCTATCTGTTCTTTTTTGCCTTTCTCCCGTTTAAATTTAGCAGTAGGGCTAATTAAGTGCTTCTGGGACATTGTAATAACTAGTTAAATCCAATTTAAATTGTTTAATCAATAAAGCAAATATGCCTTCTGCAAACTATATTAGTTTTTCTTTTTTCCTCCATCTAAGAAAAGTCTATACATGTACTTTACTAGAGCTTAAAGAGAGAGCATAGGTAAAAATACCCATTGAAATTGGTTAGTACTTTCCTGTATGATAGACCTAAATACAAATAAAAGGTTCATTATTCTTCAGAGAATGAATTAAACAAATGTATGGTACAAAGTCAAACTACCTTCAAATTATTGTAGTCCCATGCCATGAGAATCAATTTAGAAAATGTGAACAAATCACCTTATGTAGATAGGTGTAAAAGTAGGGGGCGGTGGGGAATGTTTTTTCCCCTTCTCTTGTGTTTCTTTGTTGAAGGAAAGTAATTAGTATAACACAAATTTGGTCCTCTTAGCTTCTCTTAACCCTCACCAGAGCAAGATGAGTAAATTACCTGGTTGATAAATTCTAATGCTGGAACTGGGTAAATGTAGTCAGTATCACCACTCTCCCTTCTCTTAGAGATCCATCTCCTTCCAGAGAAAATGCATTCTACTTTATGCTGGTCCTTTGCATAAGCTTAGCTCAGAGTTTGTCAACCATAACACCACTGACATTTTGGACCAGATAATTTTTTCTTGTGTGGACTGTCTTGTACATTGTAAGATGCTTATCAGCATTCTTGGCTTATACACACTAGATGCCCGTAGCGTTCCCTGACTGTGACAAACAAAACTTTCTCCAGATATCCCCAAATGTCCACTGCTAGGGGGACCACTTCCGGTGAATAACCACTGCTTTGAGATTTGTTGTCACAGAAAGTGTTGCCTTAGATTGAACAAGTAAATTAGCCTATTTCTAATTAACCTGAGCCACATTTCACAGTAACTCTATCGGTAACAAAACTGGTACTTTAATTTCCATCTATCTAACTCCTTTGTTTCTCTTAAACTATCTAAACTCTGGAAGAAATGTTGGTTATGGGCCTTCTACAATTTTAATTATGGAGAACAAAATTAGATTTTGTTGTTTGTGTGAAAAATATTAACTATAAATGAAGTATAAACCCATTCATGGGAGAGAGGAGGCAAATATTTTAAAATGCTAAAATAGAATCTTGACTTTCCTGTCAATAATTACCTCTAGAAGAGGCTACTATCATCAGTACCTCCTCTGTATATTTTTAATTTTTGAGAATTCCATTAGATAATGTATGTCAAGTATTTATCACAACATCTGGCATATAGTAAGCACTAAAAAAATTTACAACATTATTCTAATTCACACTCAAAATGATGACAGCAGGACAAGTATCTATTCATGATGTGCTCAGGGCAGAAAGCAAAGGCATCACTGAAACTCTGGGATCAGCAGAGATAAGAGAGACTATTTAGGACATCAAACCACAGAGTATAATCTGGTTGCTCAGCAAGCTTAGAAGGATAACACAATAAAAGGGACCATGAGGTTGCATCTTCAGTGCATAGAACGGCGCAGTGAAATCATGCCAACTGAAAGAGTGGCAGAGGGACATTTTCCAATCAGTTAAAAAAATCACATAAAACATTTACATCATTAGTTACCTCATTTGGGAAGAAAAATTCTTGGTTGTTAAAAGTACATTTTGGATTTGAGTGAGTGCCAAAGATATCAAAGCCCTGCAGGCAGCCCACTTCTGAAAGTCTTTTTGTTTTATCAGAAGATACTGAAGAGGATGACAGAATAGGATGACACAAAACAAACTGTCAATACTGAAATATTTTCTCTAGTTGCAAAAGATTTAGAGCCCTTTTGATATGAAAATGATTGTTACATAAAAATAATCATTATCATATATATTTAAATTATCAATGTATAGAATATATAGTTTAATTTCTAGTAACTGTTTGGGTGATTCTCAACTAGTTTTTTAAAGGATCCTGTTCAAGTGCTGTTAAAATGGAAACAGATGAACACAAGTGGACACAACCAACCATGTGAACACAGGCGTGTGAGCAGAAAATAACTTCTCTCAATTGTGTCTGATAGCTATAGTGATTCTAGTTGCACAATTAGTGCCTGAGCAGGGTTATTACCAGATAACCCATTCTTGCAGTAGCAGCTTAGAGAGACATTTTGGTACTATGCTCAGTGGGACTATTTCCCCCAACCTGGTCAGCTGATAAGACATTGAAACAAAAGTAGATAAACAAGCAAGGACTCGGGTGGGTGATGTGAAATAGAGTGCTGGTATTCTCCTTTCTCGTTTTTGCCTGCAAAGAATTTTATTTGGTCACGCTAACTTATTTTGAAAGTCCTGTTGTGAAGAGAGTTGAAGAGTTGCCATGGAGAAAATGAAAAAGAAAAGGAAATTACAAAATAAGAAATTTCCTACATATTTTACCCTTTGGAGAGTTTTTCAAGAAGAAAGAAAGTGACATCTTTGATTGTCTAATTTTCAATTTTGCAAATTCTCTCTTGATTTACCTTTGGTTACCATGCAATTCAACACTACGCTATTATAACCTCCTTACGAATAGAAGAAGTTCTGCACTCTGTGGAAACAGAAAAGGCCATGAGATCACCCTTCTCGTTTATATTGACTCCTCTCACAATGTGAGGACTTCATGGTACTATAGTTCACGTTTAATAAAGTCATCCCCCTACCTTCATTTCACATGGGAAAAATGCTAAATAGAAACCTAGCAAGAAGCTAAATTTAGTCTTAGAAAATATTTTTTTACTTGAAATAAAATTCTTAGAAATGTAATGTAATATATCAGTAAGATAGAGATCTTGTTTTGTGTGTATATTAATTTCATCATTGTTTATGTAAATTCATAGTTTTGAAGAGAACAATCATGTAAAACAGATGTTTCACTATTAGAATATCCCTGTTATGATATATGACTATTCAGGTATAAATTTTAATTAAAATACTACTCTTGGGAAGTAGTAAACTATATTTTTCAAAATTCTAAATAATCTTTGTCAAATGCTTTGACTTTTGATAGTAGAGTTTCCCAAAAAACTTTGACCAAGTAAAAGTTGTATGTCATTATTGTAATATTATTTACTCACACAGTAGAAAATGAAGAAATGAAGCCAAAACTTAAATTCAAATCATGGCTTAACTTTTTAACCTTTGGAGGGTTGATACCTTGAGTTGATTTTTTAAAATTTAATATTTCTTAAACTTATTTCTATACAAAGCATACTATATCTTAAGGCATAGCTGAGCATTACCCCTCTGGTTAAAGAAGAATAGAGAGTCAGGGAAGGTCAAAACCTGGAAATTTTTCTAAATGTAACATGCTCTTTCTAGTCTCTACAGCCCTGCATAGGCAATTTCCTTTAGCTAGAATATTCACTACTCAATTCAATACTATTTTTTCTTCAACACTCAATTCAAATACCACTCCTCTTTTTGTAAAACCTTTCTGTGAATTCCAAAGCCAGATTATAAGTGTTTCCATAGCACTTTGTGACTATATAGTGTGTCAATTTCCCTGGTTTAAAATATTATCTATCTGACTAAATTGTCAGCTAGGTCTTATGCATCTTTGTGCCTGTTTGGCATCTTCCCCTATTATTCATCCAATAAATAATTGCTAAATAAATGATGAATGAAACATCTATTCATCTTAGAGAATAAAGTTAACAATTCTGCAAGAAAGATTTGTCTGTTCATCTGAAAGGTCATGATACAAAAAAAAAAAATCTTGATTCATAATACTAACATTTGTTAAGTTACCCACTCTTAAACCTTGAAGTAATCTTATAAAAGCTTTTCTTAACTTATCTCTTGTGTTCATTCAGTTATGATTCTGATAATTCTACTCTGACTCTAATTCCTTAGCATACCAAATACTATTGTACTAGTTCAGGACCTAACTTGCAGTTCCACCAAGAAATTTTATTTTGATTTTACATATAGATTTCCAATATACAAAATAGATAGACGTATAGATAGATGATGATAGATAGATGATAGATAGATATACCCATTGCATGTTTGTTTTAAATTATAACACTTAATCTTATCTGCTTATAATTCCATCTTATCTTTTTCTAAATTAAAAAGTTCTTAAAGTCTCACTCTGTTTCCTATACTATGCTGAAGAATATAGGAGATATTAAAATGAGTTTATAACATCAAATACCTATCTTTGAGGTTCTTATCACTAAGCAGAAGGTAAAAAGCAAATATAAGTCAGGGACAACAGGAACATGGTGGAGACTTTATAAATATTTGTAGGGTGATTGAGTAAAGTTTAGTTTTGTAAGATAAAGATCATAAAGAAAATGATATTGGAGAAATAAAGAAAATCAATGAACCGTGAGATGTAGGATGGAGATGCCAGTAAGAAGGTGGCTAGAAGTCAACGAGTTTAGATAATTTGGGGAAGTAGATGGTGGAAAGTAGTCCAGATGACAGAAACCATAGCCCTTTAAGAAAGAGCCATAAACACAGGGGCAGAGTTTGAAATTTTCACAGAAACTGTCCAGAAATGACCCTTTTGTATAAAAACATTTTAGTATCTTCCCAGTTCATATATTTTTCTTTCTTCATCACGCCCCTGGATTTGTCTGTAGATCCTAGCTCCTACATGCTCTCTAGGACTGAGTGCTTCTTACCCTGATTTCTCTGTATCTGATCCTATCATATTTCTCACTCATCATTGTTTAAATGGATTAGATTTTTGCATGCATTATATGCCATCAATTGCTATACAATAGCTGTGAGTAAATTTTCTAATTTTGATAAAGATTGTAACTGGGCTACAAGCTGGTGGCTGAGTTTGAAAAGCACAGCTCTTGTACAATCCAACAAGAAATATTTCCAACTCGAAACAAAGCAACAGACCTTTTACTTGCTAGGTCAGAAAATGGCATCTGTTAAGCTCACCTGGCAGAATTGTTGCTATTGCCCCACAGGGGAGCTGATGAAAAGGAAAGTAGAAAACACACACAGAGAACATGGGCCTATGCAGAGAGATGTCAGTAATTAGGGGAATTTGCTTGTGTGCTACAGATGGCAGCCGCCAAACCACATAAAGTGGATGAATCTGTACTGTGTACTTGTTTTCTTAGGACAAAAATTATCACTGTTTTCATTTTCTGAGCATGGCTGTGGCTCCAAGCTTATTCAGTGGAAATGGTCTACATTCAGTTATGAGCAAGAGTAGATGCCTGCATTCCTCAGGAGGAAAGGCTTCTCTCTTGTAGAGTAGAAATGAACTGCCTTTGGCAACACATTTCTAGATGTTCATTTACAGCAAGTGGGGACTGACACATGATTACTTTGCTGATACATTTACTTAACACTTGTGGGCAAACATGAGTGGGAAAATTGCCCAATTTTAGTTGTCTGTTAAAAACCGAATATGCTAGATATGCTCATTTACAACAGCTAGATTAAGTCCTCTGAAATAGTTAAGAGTGAACAGAAGGGTGAAGAAACACCAGTGAAAAGTGACTAAACCTCCCAAACAGTGAAAAAAGTGGGGAAAATGTCACCCATATCATTCTATCATACCATTTCCTTATCTATTTTTTTTCAAGCTGAAGCTTTGTAAGAGCTTTATTCTCTACTCTAGATTTATAATCTGTCCTCTCTTTATTCTCCTCATCACTCCCATTTTATTTTAAAGCTATTGGTTGAATACTGGCTATAGAAGAACCCTGGCCAATAGCTTTATTCTAAAATTAAACTAATGTTTGCTTTCTTGCTCTGCTTCATTATATGTTATTTGTATAAATGGAGAATAGATAAAAAATGTCTTGGGATATTGATGGAGATATTCACCTATAGGAATTTGAGGTAATCATCAGATTTGTTATATCTAAATTATACATCCAAATGAGAAAATAGAGGAAATAAAAGACAGTAGAGAGAAAAATAATACATACTTAATATTTTCAGAGTATATATTATGGAAGAGTTAAAAACCATTTGGAGCCAACAGCTGCATGCAGAATTTAGCAGACTGTTCAAATGGAGAAAGATGGATTTATACATCTGTATCTACTCTGGCCACAGTCTGACTCCAGCGCTTATGACTGATATTTCTTAGCCTCTAGGGCAACATTCAAATGCATGGGCAGAAACAAAATAGAAATGGTTGAGCTCAGAAGAGAGCATTTATGAGAGCATTGCAAACAGCTCATTTAAAAGCTTTTCAAAATATGGTTGTAATATTGTTCAGTGACTTCATTCTGAAGACTTTTAAAGGCACTTGCCTTAAAAAATTTAAGCTCGTAAACACTGTTCTTTCTATTTCTTTTTTTTTCAGTTCCACATTGTTAGTTTCAACAGTAAAAAAATTGAAGTGAGCAAGATCAGCTTTTGTGATCAGCATAGAGCTCAAATTCTCCTTTGGTATCCAGTAACCAAAAATGCTAATATGTATGTCTTAAAGAAAAATAGATGTTAATATACATTTTAAAAAGATGTCAAAATTTGTGTTGATTCTATGGAGATCACTACATTTGTCACTGGGATCTGCCAGTAAACTTCTCTAATTGTTAACATCCTTTGGGTTCTTTGTATGTGTTTTTCATTTTTCTTTTCTTCAGCACCCTTGTGGATTGACACAAAAAACTTGGAAGTTTAAAATAATTATAACTGTAAGAATGTTTAATAGATGTTATCTTTTTAATATCTACCTTATCTAGCTCTTGTTAAAAATTTCTATTTGATACATCATCACTAATAATTACTGAAAAAAATAGGAATGGTTCTCACTTTATTAGTTTGTGATAATGCTTAGATTTTGTAGCTATTTGTAATACTATATATGGCATATTTTATTATTAATTAAATTTTAGATAGCTAATCATTCATATGGCTCAAATATATAAATTAAATTAAATTAAAATTTACTCAGTTAAATTCCCCATAGAAAACTATTGATATTATTTCCATGGATGACCCTCTAAATAAAGATGCTTTGTGAATTAATAGGTATAAATAAAAATAAATAGATACGTATTTTAAAAAGTCAACTGCTTTTATATAAATGATGCTATTATATAAAACATGTTCTGAATTTTGATATTATATTCACATTGTAGCTAATATATTGATAATTCATATAAAAATGAATATATCTCTTCTAGTGTATTTTGAAAAATGCTACAAAGTCATAACCGAAGTATGTCGCCTCAACTGTGTCATTGTGATGGAAAGACTTTAAGGTGGCTCGCTGTGTTTCCTATCTCCTAATATTCATACCTATGTGTAATCCCCTCCCTTTGAGTGTGAAGAGAAACTATGATTTGCTTCTAATCAATAGCATATGAAAAGGTGATGGAATGTCACTGCTCTGATTACGTTGCCTGTATAAGAACTTATTTTGTTTGCTGGCTTGACGGGGAAAGTAGCTATTTTAGGACAAGTCACAAGGAAGAAATGCCGGCAGCCTCTCAAAGTTGAAGACATCTCCATCCAACTGATGACAAGAAGCCAGGCCCTCAGCCTCACGGCCTTAGGAGAATAAATTCTACCAATAATCTGAGGAAAATGTGGAACAATCTGGAAGTGAAATCTTCCCCAATCAGACCACCAGATGAGAACACAGCCTGGCAAACTCCTGGATTCCAGCCCTGTGAGACCCTAAACGGGGGATCCATCTTAGCCATGTCTGGATTTCTGACCCATACAACTATAAAAAAGTAAATGCACATTGTTTTAAGCTTCTAAGTTTGTGGTAATTTGTTATATAACATTAGACCACTATACATATATAAGTTCATATCTAAAGATTTGTCTATGTAATAACAATAATGAAACTAGATGAAAATGGAAAATGAAAATGAGTATAAATTAACATTAGAGACAAATATTAATGAGAGACATTAGTTTGTATTACTATAACAAAATGTCATATTGTACAATTTACACCTTCTAAATACAAATTAGTATAATATGGTTATTCTTGCATAACTGTAAAGATAAGAGGACAACGAAGTTATAAATAGGAGCAAACATATCTATAGCTATACTATTTAGAATTTATTTTTTGTTTTAGTTAACAATAAATGTGGTGTTGTTATTTTAGTAACTCCTCTCTCTAACCAAAGGACAGAAGTTATGATATAGATGAAGGCCTCCAACGGTTCTTTGGTGCTTTGAGGTGGATGAGGGGAAATGTGGGGAAAGAAATAAAGAGATGACAGAGAATGACTTGGGCAAGTATTTCCTTGTCCTTGACTTCTACTTTTTTAATTTCATACCACTGAGCCCCTCACACTGGCACAGCTTTCCTGCTCTTGCTAAGTCCACAAGGTTGAGAGTTAGATGCAAAGCTTAGGAGCAAGGCTTCTTTTTCTTTCTCTTTCCTTTGCTTTGTTGTGATTTTTTTCTCTACCTAATATAAGAGCTCAGTGATGTAAGAGCTCAATGGTATGAATATAGGAAAAATGGCTCAGGGTGAACTTTGAGACTGCTTTTAGTTTAGGCCTTAGTTTAGTGGGTCAATAGTAGAAAATACATAAGTTAAGCCAGCTCAAGAATCCTAAATATAGTTGTTGTTGTTGTTTTTTCCCAAATAACCTTTTTAATTTAGAATACTTTTTGATTTATAGAAACATATAAATGTAGAACAGAGTTCCCATATAACTCACACTTAGTATCCCATATTATCTTAAATTAGTATTTTGCCACAATTCATTAATTAATATTGATACATTATTATTAAATAAAGCCCACACTTTTGTTTTTAGATTTCCTTAGTTTTTATTTGTTTATTTTTTTTTTATTACAGAATTCTATCCAGAATACCACATTGCAATTAGTTATTATGTCTCATAGGATACTTTTGGCCATAGATTCTCTCAGGCTTCTCTTGTTTTTGATGACTTTGACAATTTTGAGAAGTACTGCTCAGGTATTTTGTAGAATTTCCCTCAGCTGAGATTTGTCTGATGTGTTTCTAATGATTGGCCTGAGGTTATGGGGTTTGGGTTGGAAGACTACAAAGATAAGTTCTCTTCTCATCACATCATATCAAGAGAACATAAATCAACATGACTTACCACTATTGATATTAATCATAATCACTTGGCTGAGGTAGTATTTTCCAGGTTGCTCTGATGTGAAGCTTTTACTTTTTTTCCCTTTTCTATTTCCAAAATGTATGGAAACAAGCTACTAAGCATCCCACATTTAAGGTGTGGGGTGTTCTATATAGAGTTTTAACACTGGTAGATATCAGGGTATAATCCTCATTTGGGATACAGTAAAATGACATAATAATTATACAGACATATTAGCATAGACATATATGAATTCTCAACCATGTATCTAATTTATCCATGTATTTTATGTCATCTATCTATTTATCTATCTATCTATCCCTATCTATCATCTATCTATCTATCATCTATATTCTATCACTTACTTATCTATCATCTATCTGTATAAAGAGAACTCTATTATTTTCTAAGTTGTGTACACTTCAGTGATAGGGATAAATTTAGAGACCCCAAGAGAAATAAAAAGATTTTATGAAGTTGTGAATTTTTAAACTATCACATGAAATTTTGTTAAGTCAATAACATTGCAAAAATAGTAGGATAGACTGAAAAGAAAAAACACCATGGAAAGAAAAAAAAAATCGATGAAGATCAGGATCAGAAAAGAGTCTCTAGATTGGAGAGGTCTATATCAAAAGAGCTGTGAAACTATCTTAGGAGCTATATTTCCTAATAAAGCAGTCAAACAAACAAATGAACCTGGAGGGTTATTTAGAATCAACCATCAATGAAAAAATTTTAAGAAAAATGTGCTATAATTTTTCACAACCAAAACATATATGGCGTTTGAAATATATATGTATGCATGCACAAATACAAATATAATATATACTATATATTATATTTACATATATATGTAAGGATGTATGCTAAATACTTGGTATATAATCATAAATCGATACCATAGTAGAACAAATGTCCAATTAATATGACAAGAGATAATTGTAAAATTTTACTTTTTAATTAGGACATAAATACAATATATCCATTATGAAATCCATCTAGAATGACAGAGGAGATATACTGGCTCATGTATCTGAGTAGTTTAGAAGTAAGGAAGGATTGAGGCCTAGATTGATCAGGGATTAATCTGTTTATTTGGGATTTCTTCATTTTCACCCTCTTCCTTTGTTCTAAGGCTAATTTCCTAATTGTTAAAGTTCATTAGAAATAACAGCTTCTTCACTTTCCTCTTGGTGGAGAAAAAAAGGAACCCTTCTAACCGAGCTATTCAAAGGATAATCTTGTTATTTCACAGTTGAACTGATCATTTGGCTAGAAAAATGGAATGTGTTGGTAGATTTAATAGGCCTTTCTACCAAACTGCTCTTACTCTCAACATCTGCCTCCCAACTTCATATATTAGTGAGTTTATTCTTGAAGCACAAGGGCTCAAGGCTAGACCTATGAATACCCAAATAAGAACATGGAGACTGTTAGGAAGAAACAAATATAGTAATCAAATATGGCAAATGTTCTATGTCCTGACATAAAAAGGAGCATAAATTTCTGCCTATACTAATATCCTGTTAGTTATTAAAGAGTTATCATACATATTTTGCTTATTATCTAGATAATAAGAATATGATCCATGTACTTAACTGTAATTTAATGATCAATAGATCATATAGTTTTAAAATCAGATCTTGTCATACATTATATATGTAATTATTTTAGACATTTTAAGAGGACTCAGAATATTGAAAACATAATAGTTTGAATCAGATATTATCAATAATATAGATACTACAAATGCATGGTTGCCTGAGTAGATTGTGAAATCAAGTGAGTAACTTTTTCTACTGGAAATGTTTTATTATTTATTTATTTAAATTAAACGTAAATTTCAGTTGTACCATTTTATAATATATCATCTTTTTATTCCATGTCTACTCACCACCTAAAATTTAGTCTCTTTTTATCATCATGTACTGGATCCTCTATACCTTTTTCATCCACCCCATACGCCTCTTCCCCTCTGGTAACCACCATATTGTTGCCTGTGTCTATGAGTCTTTTGTTTGTTTTCTTTGTTCATTTGCTTTCTATTTTATATCCCACATGAGTGAAATTGTCTTTTTCCATCTAACTTATTTCA
Source organism: Pteropus alecto (assembly GCF_000325575.1). Classification (NCBI taxonomy): domain Eukaryota; kingdom Metazoa; phylum Chordata; class Mammalia; order Chiroptera; family Pteropodidae; genus Pteropus; species Pteropus alecto. The sequence continues at coordinate 1,945,079 of NW_006436811.1, read as the reverse complement.
CTTAGCATGATACTCTCAAGATCCATCCATGTTATCACAAATGGCAATATATTTATGGCTGAGTAGAGTTATTTTTATGGCTGAGTAGAGTTCCTTTGTATATATGTACCATATCTTCTTTATCCAATCATTGGTCTACACACTCTTAGGTTGTTTCCATGACTTGGCTATTGTGAGTAACTCCGCAATGAACATAGGGGTATATATAGTTTTAAGTACGTTTTCAAATTTTGGGAGTAGCTACCTAGAAGAGGGATTGCTGAGTCATACGGTAACACTATACTAATTTTTTGGAGGAACCTATTAACTGTTTTCATAGAGGCTGAACCAATTTACATTTCTACCGGCTTTGAATGCAAAAATAACATTTTGGTGTTTCGTTTCCTCATAGTCCAATTTGTGAAATGTTTCCTATTGTACGATTTCCAGGATAGAACAGGAATAAATAATTAATTTAATATTGTCTTTAGATTACTAAAGTATAAATATAAATTATTATCATTTTAGACAAATAATTGTTCTAGCAGTGAGAAAATTATGTTATTTTTAATTTGTTTATCATTTGTAAGGGTCCATTGATATATTACCAATCTGACATTATCATTATTACTTAGCATTAATAGAACACATTGAATTTTCAGAACGCTATAATCATTAATTAGTCATACTTTGTAACATTCTTGTGAGATAATGTGATTATAGAAAATTAAGTTACAAATAATACAGATTTCTGCCTGGAAGGATTATCACTTACAAATGAATATATTCCATATTAGAGGTTAGTAATCTCTGGAATTTTTAAACTCATTGCATAGATATATGCAAGCATAGATAAAAAGTCAAAAAGTATGTTGATTATAGCTATGCCATTTGTGCCATGTTATTTAATATTATGGCATTTGGATACTCCTTATCCTGAAAAACTTGCATATAAATTTGCTTAGGCTTTTTCCATTTTTCCTGAAGTCACGAATTAAAAGTCCTGACAAAAAATTTCTGTAAATCATCTATTTATTCATCCTCTAGGCCTCACTTTTGTTAAATAATTTGTATATGGTCTGATTTTTGTCAGATCCCTTTAGAAATCTCCAACAAATTGTCTTTTGTCAACATCTTCTAGTAACTCTATTCCATTTCTAATGAAATTCATGTCCTTCCAAAAATCATGTTATTTATGGCCTGTAAAATACATGTCACAGTTATTGGCCAGAAAATTCTCTTTAAGCTTAAAAAACTCCCCAAACTCTTACCTGTCGGAAGGTGAGTCAGAAAGGGAGCAAGGTGGAGTTTTCGAGTCTATTTAAGAAGCCTAAAAAAAGGAGAAATTTTTATATTTATTTTAATAATTAAATGTCTTTTTTTTATGGCTGCCCCCTTTCTTCATTTCTTACAGCAATTAAGGGACTCTCTAAGACAGAAATACCATAATTTGCTATCTCAATGGTGATAGGAAACCTAAAAATACTAACTTAATTTCTTAATCTTTTCTTCTAATAAGTTCAAATTTTTCCTCTGGGAATGGAAGAGTGATAAAAAAGCTATCTTATATTAGCAATGTAGATTAATATTTTCAAATGCACCATCTTGAAAAACAAATTCAAATGTTAGTATTGCAACAAGAGAAGAAGCTTTCTAAAGAAGGAATTAATTTCTTAAGAAGGAAAAAGAATTTTGGAAGAAACAAAAAAAGCATCATCTAGAAGAGAAGAAATTTCTTGCAGGTGGCATTAAACTTAGTTCATACAACTTGGTCTTTCACAGCTGACTAATACTCAAGTAATCATTTTTAATAAATTAGAACAAATGGTGCAAGAATTGCAAAGAAAATAATGTTTCCATTTGTTTTCTAAATTTCCATTACTCAGACAGTAAGTATAGTTCTATGTGATATATACAAATACACACATATGTATATATATGTGTATGTTTTATATGTGTATACATAAGAATATATAGCTACATAGATATATAACTATGTACATAGATATATCCATACATATATATCTCTATATATTATCTAGATAGGTCTATCATTATTTATATCTATCTATCTATCTACTCATCTTTATAGATACATAGTTAACTACATGAAATCTCTGATTTTGGCTATTTTTTGACTTACTGAAAAGGGACTTTCATTGCTCAATCAAATAGTAGTTACTAGAGAAATTTGGTTAGAAGTATAGTGACAACACTTGGTGTCATGAAATTAATACTGTCCTTGGCAATTTGAAAGCCCTGATCCCCTGGTGTTTCTGACTGATTACCTATTAATAAATCAGGAGTTCCCATAATTTCTTCTTAGGTTTGATAATTCACCAGAGAGACTCATAGAACTCAGTAAAGTATTTTACTTACTATTAGTAGTTTGCTATAAAGTATACACTTCAGGATCAGCCAAATGAAAGAGATTCATAAGTCAAGGTTTGAGAGAAGAAGTATGGAGCTTCCAGACCCTCTCCTGGTATGCCACCTCACCACTCCATGTATTCGCTGTCCCAGAAGCTCTCTGAAAATCATCATTTAAGGTTTTCATGAAGGTTTTATTACATAGAAATGTTTGATTAAATCTTTGCCCACTGGCAATTATCTCAATTTCCAGTTCCTCTTCACTCCCTGGAGACTGGGAGGTAGAGCTGCAAGTTTCAAGCTTCTAATCAATGTTTGGTGTTTCTGGCAACTACTTTCCATCCTAAAGATATTTAAGAGCCCCTCAAGAGTTTCTTCATTAGAACAAAATCAAGTTCTTATCATCATTATCACTCAGTAAGTTCCAAGAGTTTTAGGAGCTCTGTGCTGGGAACTGCAACCAGAGTGATACCACAACCATATGCAGAAGACTTTGTAAAACTGCCCAATTGATGTAGTTATAGTTTTACTAAAAGTTAAAGTAGTTTTAGAATAACTGAGATTCATATTTTTCACCATTAAATCCAAGTACAGCTGAAGTGTAACTCTAATAATTGTCCAAATTGGAAACAAACAAACAAACAAACAAACAAACAAGGTATTAACAGGCTAGTTAATAATTATTTTATAACAACAACAAAAAAAGTTGTATGAATATATTTAGGTTTCCATGATTCTTCTAAAATTATATACTAGTAATTATACACTGATAAACTGCAAAAATAGCTCTCCTACCATTCTCTGATATCATTCTCAGGAAATCTTTTCTCTGTTTACATTATCATGTCAACTTATTTTATCTGAAAGAATATGGAACAACTCGAAGTAAGAGGAACTAGTAGCTTTTAATCTAATTAACAAATCTGGATTCTAAAAATGTATTTTATATAATTATCAATCTATCTCTACTATTTTATAAAATATTATACATTTAAAATATGTTATTTACAAATTCTACATTTAAATTAAAAAAAAAAGTTTAAACTCACTGCTCCAGAGAAATTGGTATAATTTTATGGATGTAATACTTAATGCATGAAATATTTCTTGATATGTTAAGTGTGTAAATGCACCCTGTTGTGATTCTTATAAACAGGTTTTTGAGCCTTATTTTTGCCAAGCTTTTCCCAATACCAATTGCTGGTTTATCACCTCCATTAATCAGCCTCAATTCCCGGCTATCTTAGGGAGGATGAAATTCTATGAGAAGATGGCCCAGTTTTATGCTAAAATGCTTGCAGAGAGTCAGCCTCAAAAGACACCGCACAAAAAGAGAAAGGTTCATGGGAGGAGAAGCAGAAGCCTCAGGCTGAGTAAAAAGAGGAGAAAGAGGTGGCTGCCTCAACTCATGAGAAGGATATAGGTGAATGTGAGCTGGCACTAGCTGCTGAGTGAAAGGCCAAGGACCCCCTTTGCTCACCTTTCCAAAAGGACCTTTGTGTTAGCTAACTTTAAGAACAAATGCTCCCAGCAAGTACACTCTCTCTGTGGTGTTGCCCCATTTTGGGGATCGCTTTGATAAAAATGGTTGGTCCCTGTGGTTCTGTGAGAGCTACTTCCCTGAAGTGCTCACTCATGCTTTCATGAGTTACACCCTCATCAGTGGAATGTTCTAGCAATTGGACAAGCCGAGAAAAATGTTCTTGCCAGTGTCATCCTCTTTGGAACCAATAACAGCAGCTCTATTTCATGAGTCCTGGTCTTCTAAGGCCAGGAGCTTACCATTCTGCTGAATGCGGATGGACAGCTGAACTAGGAGTCATATACATGGCATATACATGGCAGAAGCTGAATCTTGGCAGTAAAGAGACCCAGACACTGGTTCAGAATACTTTTCCTGGGAGGGGGCCTTCTAGCAAGAGGACAAAGCTTACAATCAGGGAAAAATATTCAAATACACATCTTCTGCCATCTCTAAGCTGCCTGCACTAGCTCTTCACAAAGACAGGAGTCATTAAAGAAACTGAAGATTGGGGGAAAAAAAAAATCAGTGGGCCTTAGTGATAGGCTCTTGATTTAAAAACTAATGATAAAATGTTAATGATATAAATATTATTGTTAGGTTATCATATTTAAATCATTATTACTTTTTACTTTAGATATGGGATTTTTATTAAGAATGACCGCTGAAACTTTATAAATGATGTCTAAAGCATGAAGAGCATTTTACACAAGAGGAGGTGATTGAAGGCTGAGAGACCATTTATCAGATTGCTAAATTAGGGGTATGAGGTTGTGAAGGAAAGCATTCCAACTTCAAGGACTGCAAAAAACTATGATTTTCTCCACTTCTGAAAAACTGGAATTCACCCCCTCAGTTATTGAGGAACGGAAGTTACCTTTACAAAGGGCTATAGAATTCATCATAAATTTATTGTAGCCTCATAAATATATAAAGGGTATTGTTACATACAGACATTTAATTTGTTTATTCACTTATAAAATACTTATTGACAAACTATTTCCTCTGCCTTGGCACATAAATTCTAGTGAGGGTGGTAAGGAAAAAAATTAAGAAGTAAAAGATATATTGTTTGTCAGATACTGATAACTATAATCAAGAAAATTAAGATGGAAATACCACCAGCAGCATGGGAGTCTCTTCCTCAGCAACTCTTGTCTCCTTGCCCAAGACATCGTACAGGTCTAGGAATTGGAAAGTTACTTCTTCATTCTTGGAAGGAAAAAGGATCTAGGACTTCGATCAGATTCGATCCCTCTTGTTCTTACATCCTATATCGTCAGCCTAGTTCAGTCACTTTCAAAGTTTGTTTCATGTGTATGGAATAGTAAGTTTATTAAAAATACAATGGCTTTGACCTCAACAACTTCTATACTAATGTGATAGAGATATGGTTCAGTTCAGTTATATGTACGCATATGTAACAACACCCCAGGTCATTCTTATTCAAGAGGTCTGTAGAGTAGGTTCACAAATGCCAGTATAGTTATTCTCAATTCCAAAACAATAAATTAGAGTGAAGTCAAGTGATTTCCCTGAAGTGAGCAGGTATCAGAAACAGATGTCAGTGTCTGTCTCATATATAACCTCTGAATTTAGCTTGCAGGTGGAATAAAATGTCCTGAGAGCTGACCAGAGACTTCCAGCATTACAAAGAGCCACCCAGGCATGGGAAGACATCCTTCTCAAAAATTTGCCATGCCAGGAACCTATTTTTAATATAACGCCCTGAAAGCCACCTTAGTGGGCATAGCCACTTAGGAATCATAACTCTGGGGTTAACCAAGCTGCATAATAAAGAGGATTTCTTTGATTTATTTAATTTAGGCTTAGAAAATGATTTTCCACTTAGAGGGCCAGACACTCTCTTCAGGGAATAGTCTTGTTCTTATCTTTAAACACGAGTCCAAATTGAATTTTACAAGATTTTATTTTCTGTTTTGAAATTTAAAACTGAAGGCCAAAGCATAATTCTTTCAAATTCAACAACTCACAGTGCCAACTTAGTTTTGGTCTTTTACATGTTTCCTCTAAATATGTGAATTTGTATTCAAGTTATGAAGCAATCTGTTCACTCTGAAGTAGTAACAAATGCAATTGTCTCAGCCCCATTCTTCCTGTCTTTAAGGTGATTAAGCTACATGTGTAAAATAGTTATATTTTGGACATTAGGAATTCGTTTCTCCTTATGGCAAGTATTTTAGTCTCAATAGGAGAAAGGAGTTGCAATTTTTATATTTTAATTATATTTTGATAATGAAAAGCCTTATGTGTATGGGATAACTTAGTAATTTACTATGAATGAAAGGGCAGCTGGCTAGCTTCAGCAATAATTTCTGTTCTGAGCTTATTTTTTATGCCCTCAAGCTTTTATTTCAAATATGTGTTTGGGGATGTACATAGTATTATTGGAGATCAAAGAATTTTACTATGTTAGAAATGTTTAGAGACTTCTTTTCCACCTAATTAAGGTCAGAAAGTTCACTGATTCTATATCTTCTTTGACTTTTCTGTATGCAGGAACATGGAAGCACTGATAATAAGCTTATATTAATTAGAGTAATAGGCTAAGACTGTGTTGCTGTAACAGCTGGAGGGATATGGACTTTGCTTCTGGAAGTGCAATGCATATAAACACTAACACAAAGGGCCATATGTATTTAGCATATATCAGATTTACTTTATTTGTAATGCTTCCTAGTCTTCTGGTCAGTGTACCAAAGGAGATTTATCCAATGCTAAGATGCATATATATCAAAAAATTTTATTATTTTTTTTTTAAAGGGGATATTTAAGATAAAGGCAATAATTTTGGGTAGTCTTTTCAATTAATTATTAAATGATTATAAGTTCACATGAATTTGAAAATAAATCTTTAGCTTGACTGATTTAATTAATTGATTTAATTCAGCGCATATCGATGTAAATAGTATAGAATTAGATAACTTAAAAAAATAGACTAAAGACATTTGACAAAGCTAAAGACATAAAATGGAGCCAGAAATGAGGTTATTACAAAATCCTATGTATTTGCCAAGAGTGGGCCAGAATTTTGACATTAATCGATGAACATGAGAAGAGAAACTATTCACAAAATCTACAAAGTTCTTAAAATAAATACAGAGTAGTTATTTAAGAAACACAAAGATATTTCTGGGTTTTTTTTTTTCATTGTGTAATAACATCTTTATTAGAGTAAATATTTTCTCTTTTTATTCCTTTCACTTTTTACTCTTTTGGAGTCCCATATGTTGTGGTTTAAATATGTATTTTACTTCTGTCCTCTTATCAGCTATTCTACTAGTTCCAAGTTAGAGGTTTATGATGCAGAAAGAGATATACATTGAGAAGGGAGGATAAAGACCAAAGTCTCAAATCTGTAAGGCCCTGAAGTATCTGTGGTTAAAACCCTAGCAATGTAGGTTGGGAATATTACACTGTGCTAATGCTCTGTGTGATTTTGTGATGTGACTGTGGTTGGGGGAGGAGCTGAGCCCAGACAGGGGTTTGTGTACAGGCTGCAGGTGGCTGGGCGGGACTGCAGATCCACAGCACAAGATATTTCTGTTCTTAAAATATCATAGCAAGTGATAAAGTTAATGTCCTAAACATTGTGAGTATTCTGCACATAAAATTCACAAATGTAGTTAAAACTAATATAAAAAATGCAGTACAAAAAAGCAACAAAATGTTGATGGAGGGTAATGAATAGTAGTCAGAGGCCTAATTCCAGATTTAACAGTAATGTTATTATAACTTGCTTCAAAGGCCTAACTTGATATATTACCTGTATTCTTTTTTTAGTCTAAGAATTTAAGCTCCCACATTTGCGATGACAACCAAAAGACCTAAGTATGATTCTATTATAACAGGCAAAATGAATCAATAGTATTTAAATCAGAGCCATAGTTGCTTAGGCAAAGTTTTGGAAGACTACCTGAGAAAAGGCATAAGAAAACTTTTTAGGAGATAGAAATATAGTGCTTGGGATAGTGGTTACCTGGCTGTATATGTTTGTCAAAACTCGTAAAACTACATATTCAAAATGTATGCATTTTAATATGTATAAATTAAAAATAAAATAATCTAAAAACACAATTCCATATAAATTGATTTAATTTGTACTTGAATCTACTGTGACACTTATTTTTCCATAGCAAATGCATTATTTGAAATTATTTTATCTTCTCTTCATGTTTACAAGACAGAGGATATATTTAACTTGTTTACTATCATATTTCTAGTGACTGACCCATAATTCATATTCAAAAATAATTTTTAAATGAAAATAATTCTAATTCTAATAATTCAGAATTTGATTTTCATTGATAAGCTTGAAACATCAAATTTTCTTTATTAGAAATTAGGACACTATAAATGTCCTGCAACTTAATTTCAAAGGCCTCTGACTCCCAGGGGAGTGAAATATTTACAGTATTGTAACTACACTGCAGTACATGTATTTATCTATATTGCATGAATGTATGTTAATGTATAATATTATTAGCCTAATGAAATAGGTAGGCTTTATGACACTAATTTTACATACATATAAGCAAACTAGACTTTATTGACAATAACATCGAAATTACAAATAAGTGTAATGTTAGTTTTAAAATATATTCACCACTAATTTGTGTATTGTTATTATAAAATTTCTATCATTTTTTTACATGGTAATGAAATGAGAATAATTTATGGCTGAACTCAATGGCATCTTAAATATTTACATGTCCTCCACTTTTCTACCATATAAGAAACTGCGTGTGATACATTTCAAAGGCAACATTTCTAGGCTCTTCAGTCACTACCTTAGATCACAGAGCTGTTTGCTTTATTACATGAGTAACTTCAAAACGCAGGCTACACCTAAAAGAGACAGAGTGGAATGTTGTAGACCTAGAGGGAATTGTTGAGTATTTTAACCTGTATGAGCTTTAGTTTTCTTGTTTTTAAATAAAGAAATCAAGCTAAATATTCTTCAAGGTTTTATTCAAATATAATCTCCATAATTCTATCATCATCGGTTCTTTATTATTTTTAAAGAGCTCAACTTGAAATCAGAATATGAGATGAAATATATAAAATGAGATTATCTGTAAAACATTTAGGATGACTTGGTGATGACTTTTAGATTAACACTTATTTATTCATTTTATGTCAAAAATTTTGTATGTCCACTGAACATACAAGTAATGCCTTAAGAAACTGGCCTGTTGAAATATTTTTCTCTCAATCTAACATACACTAAGTAATATGAAAAAGTGTGACTTTTTAAATCTTAGATATCTTCTATTTCACTTTATTTTAAAATTCAGCCAAATATCTACAATTTAATACTTCCTCAAAAGCTATTTATTATTTCCATAGAAGACATAATCAAGAAAAATTTATCACTGTCATTTATGCTATTAGATCACAATTATTTCTTTTATAACCAACTTATAAGCATTTTAACATTAAAAACAAGAAATAAAAGAATTGTACATTTTAATAGATATTATTACTTCAACTCCAAAGGCTCTCGCTCACATTTCAAAATGGACAGCTTGTACACACATGCACACACACACACGCACACACACACACATACACACACACAAATTCTTAGGAGATGGATATCCTATGCAACATTGAGTAACTTATTAATTATTCAAGAACTTGTAGGTCTCGTTACAGGATCAAAAATGGCATTAATCATTAATACTGCTTGCTTAAATGCATTAGAATGAGCATTTACTTCTCACAACAGAAACACCAAATGTATAGATTACCTCTGTTTAAAAATTGCTTTCTCATTTCATCCACTTAAAAGTCAGTTCATGTTTAGTCTTCAAAGCTGTATTCTATCAGGGGAGTATTGCCTTTATTCTGTCCTTTAAACAAATCAATTTACATGAATATTTAAATTATTTTTAACTTTTTATACATACTTTTAACTGAAAATGTTGTCCAAAGATAATGTCTTTAAACTATATTTTCAAATATGGAGTAAATTTAGTAAACCTCTTAGCATCCTGTATATTTGTAAACACTTTCAAATAGAGAAAAAAAAAAGAAAAAAGTCAGGAATCTGAAGATTGTATTAAGGCAGCTAAAGTGAAGGGAGAATTGAAGTAAACGTAGAGTATTAGAAGAAAGAAGCATTGGCATAATTTAAGCCAAGTCCCTCATTTTATAGATGAGGAAACTAAGACCAAGTGAAAATGTGACTTGTTTGAGTTTCAACATGTAATTAGAGCTAAGGCAAGAAATAAAATTTCAGACCCCTCGGCAGTGCTCTGCTAAAGCATTACACTATTTATTATACAATTTGTATAATGGAACTTCAAACCCACCTTGCTTGAATTATGTAATTATCTAAAATTACTTTGCTTATAAAAACATAATCTTTAGGGTAAATCGTTTTGCCCTTTTCTAGAGGTATAATCTGTGCTTCTTAAATGTCAATCTGACACAATGAAAGCACAGGACTCCTTGTGGTCACGAAGGAGAAATTTTGTGCAGTTAGTATAAAACTTCAATTTAGTAATTTTATTTTTATTTGAATGGCAATAGAAAAATACAACAAAACAATTCTGAAAATACCTACTAAAATGTTATTTTAAAAGTATTTTCGCCTTAGATGCGAAAGGTCTATATGACAAGGTCTATATGATTTATGAGCCTTCGATCAGTTTAATTTCCTGGAAAATCATGAGACTGAATGATTCTGAGAAAAATTAATTAATAAGATGATTATTTTCTCCAGTATCTTTTCTCCACATATTCATACTTATTCATACTGCTGGTGAATTTCTCAACAGTATTTTTTTCATTACTAACCACCTCCATATCTTCTTTAATCCTCATCATGTATTGAAGACCCTAAGGCTCATCCCTGGGTATTTACTGATCCTCTGTAGGTCAAGTCAATAAAGGAGTGTCAAGTAGTAAAGAAAAGTCTTTAGAAGTTCCCATATTATTATAAGAATATGCTAAGATGAAAATAAATACCAATGGACAAAATCTATACACACATAGATAAAAGGTAATAGATTAGAGCGTTGATACATAGATAGATAAATGGATAGATACATACATACATACATACATACATACATATATACATACATACATACATAGATACATAAATACATAGATAAATTTTAATCTGAATTTAATCATATAACTCAGAAGCTGTAAGAAGAAAGAAAAAGTAAATTTGACAGAATATTAGGATCTCACAGACAGGGTTTAGAAAAATTTGCCTGAAATGCTTTTACAAAAAAAGAAAAATATGATTTGTAAAAAGAGCTAAGAAAAAATGCAAGAAGGCCTAAGATATTAGATAATGTATTTTCTGGAAGCATATTATATATAGAGGTTATCTCAGGATATGGCTTATTTAGGTTGGAGAAGAATGCTTTAAAATGGGAAATAAAGAACTAATGTTAAATTCTGCTTGAAAGGGACCAATTAGAAAAACAACATATTAACATGTTCAAAAATCTTCTGGAATTAATCAAACATATGAAACCTCATCAGATTTTAAAGTATATAACAAATTTTTCAGCAAAATGTTCACATAGTAACACAAAAGCAGTGTCTTATGTTGCATTGAATCATTTCTATCATTTCTATCATGATATAGTTGTGTTTTAGTATGGAAATTAAAAAAGCATTCTCTTAATAAATTTTTATTACTTATTGCCTGTATATTACGATCAGACGAATCATTGGGTCAGAGTAAAAGTACCATCTCTTTTATTTTTAGAATTCCCACCAGTCACCAGAAAAGATACTGAAAACAAGTTTTTTGACTAATTAAAAATCACGTGGGTCTTTCAAGATTTTACCAAATCACATAAATCTAATTAGTTACTATTTAGTTACTGGTAAGTAAGTAGCTTAGATTCAGATTTCTGTTCTTCTTGCTATCAGAATCATTCCATTGCCATGTTTTCTCTCTTTGTATGTGGTTGAGTCCTCATGTAGGCTGTTAAATATAAATCAGCAGTTAACGAGTTCAATACTTTTGAATTAGTTTACTTTTGCTTGGGTATCAGAAGTCACGTTTCCCGTATATTAGTGTTTCTTATTTCAAAAAAGGAACTTGTCCTTTTTTGAATTGTTTGATGACATCTTTCAGTTATCATTTGACATTGTTCAAAGTTTATGTTTAGCTATATGCTTTATTATAAGAAAAAAATGACAAAGTTGTCAAATTCTATTACTATGCTTGGAATTTGGGAATAACCCAACTGCAGAGACAATGAATAACTAAAGATAATGTGCACTGGATAAGGAGATCCTCAGAGTTTTTGCTAAGTACACTCAGTATGCAAGGGTTCAACTTGCTGAGGTTTGGTTCGCCATCTTCACTGGACTCTGGGAATGGGTAACTGGCATTGCTGGTTATTTAATAAGCATTTCTTGTTAATCCCTAGGTCTCACGGAAACAGGCTATAGTGTTCATTGTACACAGTTGTTATCCAACTAGTAAGTAAAATCTAGGAGTCTAGAGATTAAATACATTCACATTCAGAGGAAATTAAATGTCATGACTTCTCTTTGTTTATTTTTAATTGGGGAGGCAGAAAAGATTTGCTTACATAGCAAACCTCTCTAAAAATTTTCCTTTTATGTGCTCCAGAGAGTTAACAGTATACTTATATTCAGTGAACAAGTAATGTTACTCAAACTTTTAAAACACCTCTATCTGGGTTTCTTCTAAGAAGCTAATGGAACAAGGCTTTATTTTACAATCGATATTCTTCTTAAAAGACATTATGTCTTCATGGAACTCAGTTAAAAAAACCCTCAGAAAAGCTAAGTGAACAAGAGCTGATACCTGACTTTTTCTCTTAATTTAAGACAGAAACATCAAAGTTGCAGGCCCTCAAGCAGTAGCAAAAGTCAAGTGCTGCCATTAGACTACAAAGCAGTCTTCGTAAATTATTAACTTTCCAACTACAGCATCAGTCTTGCTTCTATGTAAAGTCATAAATATTAATCAGTCAAAGAATTATTTTAAAAATATAAAAACATTTAAAATATTATTTAAGGGAATGGAAAGCAGGACTTTTAAGCATTTCTGATTTAGAATCATTACCATTAGAAACATTCACTACAGGTACCTATGGCATCTGTTAGGATCACTGGAGTAGTTTTCAGCTTTTTTTATTTCTTGAATTGGCAAAATCAAGGAAGCATTCATACCCAGGAGAGGTAAAGATTTTATCCTCAGAGATTTTTAACTACCAGATCATAAGCACACGCCACTTGGGCAGTAACATGTGGCATGTGAATGTAGTGATGTGACTTGCTTTCCATACTTAAAGAGGAGCGAGATCTGTAGTAGTCTTGTACTCCTGTGAACTCTTAAATACTCCCTAAGGATGTGGAATCCTTAAGGATTTTAGTTATCTTGTCAACCCGTTTCCTGGCATTAGACTTAATCCAATATCAGCCTTTCTTTTATACTTCATGAAATAGCCCAACTGGGAAGAATATAGAGTTCCTCATTAAATGAGGCATTAGATTCTCCTCCTTCCAGGCTCACTCCTCTCTTTACTTGATTAGCATGGATTTAGATGGTAGCAGAGAATTACTTTGTCTTTAGGGACATTATACATTCCTAGGAGCCACTCTCCTTATGATTCTCTAAAGTGTGATCCCAGGAGTAAGCATCATTGAATATCAACCCTTTACATAAGATTTCCTGTGTCTTTTTCATTTTTTATTGACAATCTGAGAAATTCAAAAAACCCATAAAAGGTCATCTTATGTATTATTTTCTTGTATTTCTTGCTCTTTTCTACATGTGTAAGTGAATATTGACTTCATAAGTTCAACAAAACTTGAATTGGATTGATATACTCAAGTCTTTGGGAGTGAAGTTTATATATGAGAATTAAATATCTTTTCTCTAAGCTTCAACATTCTTTGTACTACATAACTAGATCTTCTTAAGACTGGAGTTGTCAATGTCGTTTCATTTCATTTAGTAAAATTTAGATATTTACTTTATGAAATTAAATATTTATATTTTAAGAAATGCTTTTTACAATTTTAATTTGTAACAAAATTTGAAAATATTATCAATCTGGCTTTCTTTTACAAATAATGTGATGTTAGAGGAGTTAAAACAGGGTTTGGATAATATAAACAAATTTTAGAAAGAATAGCTTCTATTTCTAATAACATTTATTTCCAAATTGTGTGACTTTGGATAAATCATTTAACCTCTGTGGCTCACAACTTTTATCTATAATATTAGACATAAATCTTTGCATTACCTCAAGAACCAATGAGTGGACAAAAGAGGATACTGTCTTAGTAATACAACAAGGTAAACACTTTAAAAACTGTAAGAAAGTGCAGATAAAAGTGTTATGCTAGGTAATATGAGATCTGATCTATGTTATTTTCTAAAATATATTTACATTTACAAATTATTTTTCAGTTTGAAATGAAAACAGTTACTAGTTTCTGCATGGTCAGCAGTGTATGACAGGATTAGCATAAATGGTTTCTATGTAATTCGACAGAAGTGATACTTTGTGATTTAGACCGAATATGATAACGTAAGAGTACACATTGCTTTTCTCTCTTCAGCTAAATCACTCTAAGAAACCACTATTGGAGAATATATTGGTTGAGTACCTATTAGGTCACCTAAGGAAAAAGAATGTATGTATTGGTATTATTAAAGATAAATGCATCAAATCCCAGACAAATCAAAATAAAACATTATTTTTGCTGACTTCATACAGCATGATAAATAGTTCCATTAGCTTTCAAAATATCATGTGAAAGATACTAAATTATTACATACACTGAGATACTTCAGTATGGGTTCTTGGGGCTTAATTGATTTTACCACCTTAAATATAAAAATGAATATATAAACTCAAGCTTTGTTCACTGTACACATGACAATAAAGGCAATCCGTTTTTGTTTTTCAGAATCTTATTATTTTTGCATCAGGAACAATTAAAGCCTGGGAGAATTTTAAATCGTGTAAATATCCCCTTCAAAAGCAAGACATAAAAGAATCAGTCCAAGGTGCATGACGTTTGATAGCATAGTTGCCACTATCGCTATTTCTAATTATTCTTGACATTTGATCCATTATATCATGAGGCTTCTCAGAGGATAGAAGTAATCAGCTGAAAGTAAGGACTAGCTAATCATCTATATTTTATATATATATATATATATATATATATATTTAAAAAGTTGTGGTATTCTAGATAAAATACCAATTACGGAAATTGGTGATTAACCCTGACTGTAGAGATATATCTTGAAAATAATAGTTAGCCACAAGTTTAGAAATCTTATCATCATCTCTTTTTTCTCCTCTACAAACCAGTAAAATCTCATTTGCAACAAGAAATATGTACAAGAGTAATTTAAACAAATTGCATCATAGGGAACTACTTTATAAAATGTAATCACCTTTTAAGCCTGAAAATATATTGGTTTTAAAAATTACTTATTTATGCAGGATAATTGTGCATATATATGGTTCCTGTCTATATCGAAAAGCAACTGCAATTGTTATTTAGATTTTGTTCACATTAAAGGAGAAAATGTTTGTTCATTTTATAAACATAGTTGTAAAGTTTGCATGTTATATACCTAGAATTTGGACCATATTATGTTTTTGGATCTGATCGTGGGTCGCAACAAAGTCGCTTGCATTGGAACTTTACCAAGCCGCCCCTTAGGCAAAGAAAGGCAAGCTTCTGAAAAGAATTAACTTACCTGTAATACTGGAAATGAAGTTGGTGTTTCTATATAATCCCATTACAACGGATTGGAAAATGAAGAGTATCCTAGTTTTACTGGGAATTTTATCTCTATTTTGCAATTTTTAACATCAACATTTTACATTCCTTGCTTAAAATCCCCTCTTCAACTCTTTTTAAATTTATAGATTATGTTAGTGAATGCAGCAATGTGCCGAATTTTTGAGGAATGCTGGACATGAAGGAGAATGTAAATCTTATCAATTGGAAAAATCCCATCAACCGACTATACCTACAGCTGGGAAAATAGCAACCAGCCAAGTGTGGTCAGACTGCCAGGACCTGCCACTTCTCTAGGCTTCTGGATCAGTGACAGCATCTCAGCTGGAGGAGTACTGCTAAACCTAGGGAGCACGAGGACACTGAGGTATTTTTGGTTGTCTGAGTGACTAGGAGGGACAGCTACTGGGATTTAGTGGGGGACAAGAGTACTAATTTACAGGACTGTCTGTAAAAGGATAATTCGCCCCATCCCAAATAACAGCATACCAGTGCCTAGAGAGTGTTCAAGATAAAATTTGATATACATTATACTCCCCTCACACACTTTTCTGCGGTTTCAGTTCCCGTGGTTTTAGTTACAGTCAATCATGATTTGAAAATATTAAATGGAAAATTCCAGAAATAAACAATTCATATGTTTTAAATTGTGCACCGTTCTATGTGGTGTGATGAAATCTTGCACCCTCCCATGCCCCCTGCTCCGTACTGCCTGGGACGTGAATCATCCCTTTGTCCAGCGTTTCCACACTGTATATGCTGCCTGCCCTTGGTCACTTAGTAGATTATCAGATAGACTGTCCTTGTATCTCAGTGCTGTGTTCAAAAAACCCTTATTTTACTTAACAATGGCCCCAAAGCATAAGAGTCGTGATACCAGCAATGTGAATATGCGAAAGAGAAGCTGTAAGGTGTGAAAAGGTGAACGTTCTCAAGAAAGAAAGAAAAAATAACCATATGCTGAGGTTAAGATCTACAGCAAGAACAAATCTTCAATTCGTGAAATTGTAAAGAAAAAAAAATTATGCTACCTTTTCTGTCTCATATTAAACTGCAAAAATTACAGCCCAAGTGCACGACAAGTGCTAAGTTAAGATGGAAAAGGCATTAAACTTGTGGGTGGAAGACATAGACAGAAAACGTGTTCCGGTTTTGGTAACGTGTTGCTCCAGAAAGCATTGAGTCTTTAAAAAAATTCAGCAAGGGATCTTCTGAAACGAGTGACACCAAGCCATTTAGAGCAAATAAGGAATAGATTTGAACTGAAAAATGTAACAATTTCTGGGGAGGCTGCATCTGCCAGTGATGAAACTGCTGCCACAGAGCAGCAGATTTAAAGTTAGGGAGAAAGGTGTGTGTGTGTAGCAAATATGTGTAAATGTGCAGGTATGTATAGGAAAAAACATAACATCACATAGGGTTTGGTACTGTCTGTGATATGTCAAGCATCCACTGAAGGTTTTGGAACATATGTCCTTGGATAAGAGGGTCTACTGTACAGAGAAAATTCTGGAATTTCAATTTCTATTTACTTGTCTCTAAAAATAAAAAAAGACTTTACAATATTGGTATACAGATTAATATAATTGCGTGTGAATGATTCATAAAGTAAACGAATATGCATATGTTCCCATGCACCCTTAAATTTACTTATGGGATTTTGTAATAAAATAAAACAATGTAAGAAATTAATGTTTGAAGATCCCTGCTTTGGAAAAGCAAATATCTGTTAAGTTATACATGATAATGTGCACACCCTAAGGGTTATCAGTAAAGCGTGGAGATGGGCTTATCAGCACATTTCTTTGATTAGCTTCAGGATGAAGGGACAATAAAAGTTTTTTGTTTTGTTTGGGGTTTTTTTGTTGTTCTTTCAGCATTTTTTTTTTTGCTTTTTCTAACATCAAAAGCCCTTTTGCTTGGCTTGTTTAGGATAGTGTGGATGTATGGATAGTAAAAATTTAGTCAGAAAAACAGACCGTATGTATGTATGTATGTATAAACACAAATCCACAAATATAAACAGAACTTATTTAAGGAATTTCACCTTAAGCAATTGTGTGATCTGCTTACACAATCTCTATAAGGTTATTATCTTCACAACTGATGCTGGAGTTTAAAGTCTACAGAGCAGATGGACACATTACAAAGCCACTTTGCTAGTCATTGAGAAGATGAACTGTGTCTCCCCCTCTGAGGTTTCAATGATATATACAATCTATTCTCATCAAGCAGAGATATATTCTGAATAAAAGTGGGTTGCATGATTTGTAATAGGCTGGTGACAGGCCTGTAAATATGGTCTGAGTTGTAAATGGTTATATAACTCTGAGTCAAATACATTTTCCATGTTCAGATATACAATTAATATCTATAGAATTGATTCCTTAGAGAGTAAATTAATTTAAAGCAATATTTTATTTAAACTCATTTAAAATTTAGTGACTAAAGTAATAAGAAGAATCCTTAAGCAATAGAACATGACAAGCAATGCAGTAGTTCTGATTAATGCACTTCTTTGGTGTTTCCCATTGCCATCAGAAAGGCATTAATCAACTTTACTTCATGGCTTGCTAGGCCTTGTTGCAATTATAAAATTGTTCATTATTATTAATATTTTAGGAATATTAATAGTAGTGTTTGTATTCTCATTGAAGAAAACATATATGACACCTAAAATGTGCAGTAAAACACATTATTAAATATCTGCATATATTTATCTAGAGTAGATAATTTATCTATTATCAGTTATGCAATTCAAGAATTTTAGATAGTAGTGTGTGTTCTATGCAGTCGAGGCTAAAACCCAAACTTGCTTATAACAGAAGTGATAGGATTTTAAGCTGAAATACAACAAGACACACACATACACTCATTTGTATGTGTATGTATATATATATAGTGTGTGTGTATATATATATAATTTTTATGATTATATATGATTTAGTTACAACTATAAAAGGCACGCTTGAACTTCTCTTATAGAACTTGTTAAACTGCTACATAATTGTTTACTTATCTATATCTGCCCCGCCAAACTGCAGAATATAATAATTGAGGGCAGTTTGTACGAATATGCATGTTTGCTCTATAAAAACTTTGGTGTTATGTAGTACAATATTTTAAAAAATGCCAACTTTTAATACCTCCCCTACAACTTCCCTTTACCATTTATCTAACTTTTCATCTTTAAAATAAGGGAAATAAATGAGATCTATTAAAATTACTTTCTAAAATTTGTGAAATGTGATTCTACTTAGCTCTAATTTTCTTCTCTTTTTTATTAACTAAACATCGAAGAGACACAGATAATAAATTTCATATTTTTAAAGAGGAGCAAAAGAAAGAAGCATGGACAATGTGATAGCTTTGCCCAGTGTAAAAAGGGATCATTCTGTGGGTATATGGTTATCCTATTATAGGCACCTGAATTCTACTCTAGCAGGCTATTGTTTCTCAAATGATTGTCACTTTTCTCCTATATTGCCATTTTAGGCAAAAGTTGCTAAGTAATTCACTTTTGCATCATTTAAGTAAAATATAAGGAAAGAGAAAAACTAACTTTATTTGCATGCTTAAGTAAATATTCAATTACGTTGTTTTTACAGAAAATGGTGTGCTTCCTCATCAAGACATTGAATCGTAGACTACATTCTATTTTCCCAGATAAGATTGAAGCCAACTGATCCTCATTTAGAGTTCTCTGGATAGGACTTATCTCAGCATTTTCCTAAAAACAGACTCTGAGAAGGAGATAAGCAAGCAGGAGGAATTTTAGGATGTGATATGAAGCTTAACACTGGAAGAATAAAAGGGAGGAAAGCAGGATTGGACAGAGGCTGGAGCTGAGCGATGATGTAGTCTCAGTAACAACCTCAGATGGTCCACAGGGAGCTCTGAAGTTGGGAAGTACATTTAGAGTTGTTCCGAGTAGGAGCGAAGGGGGCAGGTGGCTCCAGCTGCATGTGAATCAGTCATTGGCATTGGCTTCGGTCTGTCTGGAAAGGCACCCGTGAATTTGAGAAGGATGATTCAGGCAAGGCAGTTTTGAAGAGGACTATCAGCTGAGAGCTGTCTTCCAGCAGCATTCTCACCATCTGGGAGAACATGTTCTTAATTCCTAAAGAGGCTAGACGTTAGAGAATCTACTGCAGAATGTTGTCACCTCTGCCTCATGCATTTCCACACCTCCTTTAAAATACCTATTTTCATCCTCTTTATTTTGAATATGAACAAAGTGAGCAAATAAAGACTGCTGAATTTTAAATTCTGTTTTTTTCAAATTAATAACCAATGTTTGATCCATAAAAATATCAAATTAAGAAAATGACTTTTAATGGCAGTAAAGAAAATAGAACAGTCCAAAATCAAATCAAATGAAACAAATCAAATCAAAACAACTAGAAATAACATAGCAATATTAGAATAAATCATGAGAATATTTTCTGATATTTAAGATAAGTGATTTAAAGAGAAAATTTTTTTTTCTTCCTTATTGGTTTTCACTGGAAATTTTAGAAAAACATGATTTGATAGAGCCACATGCAGGAATGTATTTCGACCACTACGCTGATACTTGCTTAGCATACCCTGGTTGTAATAAGATTCATGCCAGAATGGACAGATTCCATTTTCACAGTCTAAAAACACTTGAAAATAATTGGACATAGTATTAAAATGAGACCAAGCTTGTCACATTCTGAATACAAGTTTAAATTCCATTTTATCTCAATACAATTTTAAATAAAGATATTCCTCTCATGAGATAAGAAATAATTGATTATTGCAAAAAAATAAAAGTTAAAACTGAAATCTTTCTATAAAACATTTTAAAAATATTTGGAAAATAGCCTGTAAAAAAGTCAATAAAGGTTAAACTTAGCAGAAATACAATTTTAGTGGGGTTTTTTTCCATAGTAAATGTTGCATTAAAATTAGTCTATATGTATTAAAACCATACAGGCACTTAGCCCCATTACGGAATTTATTGAATCATAGCAAAATTAGTTGCTTGTAGATAACTCTTCATAAAGCTTTACATTCACCAATGAAAGAAATAATGTCTCTGTAAATATGAGACAAAATTAATCTTGTAGAAATTGTTTGGTATTGTTCAAAATGCTGATGTTTAAATAATTCCTGGTAAGTAAAACGGCTTCAGCATTTTTTTTTTTTTAATTTATCTTTCCTATAAGAAGTTGTTCTAGGATTAAGTTTTCTCCCACTAGATCTTAAACTCCTTGAGGGCAAGGGCCATTGGGGATGTATCTGGGTAGCGGCTGCATCTAGCATAGGCTGTGGCACACCATAGGTACCTAGCCAATGTCCATGAAACTATTGATGAATTAATAAATGCATTCTGTAATGCCTGGATAGAGAAGCAAGATTTCTCACACTAGTGAAGAGGAGGGCATGGTGTTTTTCATCTCCTTTCCAACCAAGAACACCCCAAACACATTGCCTTATAAGAATGTACTCTTAACCTTTCCAAGAGCATAATGACAAGACAATGATGAATATTATAGATAGTCATATAAATATCAT